>NC_050570.1:26532399-26574899 GCF_013265735.2 Oncorhynchus mykiss
CTGAGGAAATGAATTGATTGGAAAATCAACAGGATATTGATTACTGTAAAAGTGTCTCAGTGTTGTGTATTCTGCCTCTGAAATGGAACCCTATTCTCTAGAGTGAATGTGCACAACTTTTACAATATTTGCCCATATTTGCTCTGTCAAGTTGGTTGTTAATCATTGCTAGAGACTTGCCATAGATTTTCAAAACGATTTAAGTTAAAACTGTAATTTGGCCAGTCAGGAACATTCAATGTCATCTTGGTAAACAACTCCAGTGTAGATTTGGTCTTGTGTTTTAGGTAATTGTCCTACTGAAAGTTGATTTGTCTCCCAGTGTTTGGTGGAAAGCAGACTAACCTGAAAGCAGACTGAACTGAAAGCAGACTGAACCAAGTTTTCACCGGTGCCGATGACAAGCACACCCATAACATAATGCAGCCACCACCATGTTCGAAAATATCAAGTGTGGTACTCAGTGAGGTGTTGTGTTAGTTTTGCCTCAAACATAACCGTTTGTATTCAGGACAAAAAGTTAATTTCTTAGACACATTTTTTGCAGTAATTCTTTAGTGCCTTATAGCAAACAGGATGAATATTGTTACTCTGTACAGGCTATTTTTCACTCTGTCATTTATGTTACTATTATGGAGTAACTACAATGTTGTTGATCCATCCTAAATGATCTCCTATCACAGCCATTCAACTCTGTAACTGTTTTAAAATGACCATTGGCCTCATGGTAAAATCCCTGAGCAGTTTCCTTCTTCTCCGGCAATTGAGTTTGGAAGGGCGCCTATATCTTTGTAGTGACTGGGTGTATTGATACACCTAATAACTTCACCATGCTCAAAGGGATATTCATTGTATGCTTTTTCTTTTACCCTTCTACAAATAGATGCACTTCTTTTCGAACCATTGGAAACCTCCTTAATGTTTGTTGAAATGTATGTATATATTAAGTTATCTATTGTTTTTGTCTATGTATGTTTTTGTTTATTGAAAAAAAGTTAAAAACATTTTTACTCCTGAACTTATTTAGGATTGCCATAACAAAAGGGTTGAATACTTATTGACTCAAGAAATTTCAGCTTTTCATTTTTAGTTCATTTGTTATTATTTCTAAAACATAATTCCACTTTGAAATGATGTGGTATTGCGTGTAGATCAGTGACATAAAATCTAAATTGAATCAATTTTAAATTCAGGCTGTAACACAGGAAAAGTCAAGAGGGGTGAATAGTTTCTGAAGTCACTGTAGATGTAGGTCTGCCACATAGGGCCCTGGCCAGAAATACTGGGCTATATACTGTAATTGTAGCACATTTTATATTAGTTGTAGACCTATTAGTAGTTTAACAACATATTTTTATGCGGTTAATGTAAGTTTTTATTATTATTGTTATTTCAATGTTAGTATTATTAGACAGTAGTTGCCAAATGTTTATTGTTACTAAGTTTAATTTGTTTTCGTTTTTTAATTTGGACACTCTTGAAAACGAGATGATGCATCTCAAGAGATTTCATCCTGCAAAATGTTAAATGAACCAATAAAATATAGGGTATATGGTGCCATTTCAGATATGTCCTCAGTGTTGTATTCTCTCCTCTCTGCAGCCTCACAGATTCAGCATGTTGTAATGAATATCCCTTTGAGCATGGTGAAGTTATTAGGTGTATCAATACACCCAGTCACTACAAAGATACAGGCGCCCTTCCAAACTCAATTGCCGGAGAAGAAGGAAACTGCTCAGGGATTTTACCATGAGGCCAATGGTCATTTTAAAACAGTTACAGAGTTGAATGGCTGTGATAGGAGATCATTTAGGATGGATCAACAACATTGTAGTTACTCCATAATAGTAACATAAATGACAGAGTGAAAAATAGCCTGTACAGAGTAACAATATTCATCCTGTTTGCTATAAGGCACTAAAGAATTACTGCAAAAAATGTGTCTAAGAAATTAACTTTTTGTCCTGAATACCAACGGTTATGTTTGAGGCAAAACTAACACAACACCTCACTGAGTACCACACTTGATATTTTCGAACATGGTGGTGGCTGCATTATGTTATGGGTGTGCTTGTCATCGGCACCGGTGAAAACTTGGTTCAGTCTGCTTTCAGTTCAGTCTGCTTTCAGTTCAGTCTGCTTTCAGTTCAGTCTGCTTTCCACCAAACACTGGGAGACAAATTCAACTTTCAGTAGGACAATTACCTAAAACACAAGACCAAATCTACACTGGAGTTGTTTACCAAGATGACATTGAATGTTCCTGACTGGCCAAATTACAGTTTAAACTTAAATCGTTTTGAAAATCTATGGAAAGTCTCTAGCAATGATTAACAACCAACTTGACAGAGCAAATATGGGCAAATATTGTAAAGGTTGTGCACGTTCACTCTAGAGAATAGGGTTCCATTTCAGAGGCAGAATACACAACACTGAGACACTTTTACAGTAATCAATATCCTGTTGATTTTCCAATCAATTCATTTCCTCAGAGAAGGATGAAGATCGAATAGTATGGATAGAGATCTAATAGGATGGATCTCTCTTTCTCTCTCTCTCTCTCTCTCTCTCTCTCTCTATCTCTCTCTCTCTCTCTCTCTCTCTCTCTCTCTCTCTCTCTCTCTCTCCGTACATTCAGTACATCACCACTAAACATGTCATTTCCATCTGGACCCCAGGTTGCAAATGTATGGACACCGAAATAAACCTGACTGCACAAATGCACTGTCTGTCTGTCTGTCTGTCTGTCTGTCTGTCTGTCTGTCTGTCTGTCTGTCTGTCTGTCTGTCTGTCTGTCTGTCTGTCTGTCTGTCTGTCTGTCTGTCTGTCTGTCTGTCTGTCTGTCTGTCTGTAAATACTGTGTCTGAGCTAATAGCTGTGTTAGGGAGGGGAACTAATCCTGTCTTTGTCAAGGCATTAGGCGTGTAGAGGTGTGTGTGTGTGTGTGTGTGTGTGTGTGTGTGTGTGTTTGTGTGACTGCATGAGGTGTCTGTAAGGTGTCTGTATTATTTGCTTCTGTTTGTGTGTGTATGTGTGTGTGTGAGAGAGAGAGAAAGATAGCTAGAGAGAGGTGTTTGTGTCTCTGTGTGTGTGTGTGTGTGTGTGTGTGTGTGTGAGAGAGAGAGAGAGAGAGAGAGAAAGATTGCTAGAAAGAGGTGTTTGTGTCTCTGTGTGTGTGCATTATGCACAGAGGATGGAATACATTAACGGATAAATGACATAAGAGCTTGAATTAGGATTAATCTACCCCCCCTCCTCTTCTCCTCTTCCTCCTCTACTTCTGAGGAGGTGGGTTAAGGATGACTCGTCAGAGAAGACGAGAGAGCTATGCAGCTATTAGGGGAAACGTGGTAGTGTGAGAGGAGAGGTAAAGAGAGGTGGGAGAGGCTTGATGCTGACTATGTGCTACTATCTTGCCTCTGTGCTGCTGTAAGTCTATAGCTGCAGCTAGCTTGGCCAGCTAGCGCTGTAGAGCTGTAACGGTACAGTAGTGTAGCGTCACTCTGCCAATCCTCTGCTCCCTGCATTAGCATTAGCCACCACTGCAGGTGGAGCCTCTGCACCAGGCAGCATCAGCCCCTCTAGTGCCATACAGCATAAGTCCTTCTAGTGCCAAACAGAGCAGAGCTATTACTGTAGCTGTCTCTCAGTCTGTTGTAGTACCTTAAGCTTTAGTGGTCTCGTTTCTAAGCCTGTCTCTGTCTCCAGGCTGTCTGTCTGCCTGTCTGTCTGTCTGTCTGTCTCTCTGTCTGCCTGTCTGCTGAGGATTTCCATCTACTTCCAGGATACCCTCTTTACTGGAAACCCATGAGAGAGAGAAGACGAGAAAGAGAGGAAAGAAGCTGCCTCATTTGACATTTGGAAGGGTTTCGGAGCAAAGAAGAAGAAGGAGGAAAGGAACTGACGAGAAGAGTAGAATCCATCAGGTGTGTAAGCCGCAGAGGAGAGAGAGGGCGTGAGAACAGAGTGTGGTTGTGAGTAAGTGTGTGTGTGTGCTTGCTTGCATAACTATACTTGTGGGGACCAGAAGTCCTTTATTTAACTAGGCAAGTCAGTTAGGAACAAATTCTTATTTACAATGATGGCCTAGGAACAGTGGGTTAACTGCCTTGTTCAGGGGCAGAACGACAGATTTTTACCTTGTCAGCTCGGGGGATTCGATCTTGCAACCTTCCGGTTACTAGTCCAACACTCTAACCACTAGGCTACTAGGCTCCATGCCACCCCAAGAATAGTAAACAAACAAACATTTGACCAACTGGGGACATTTTGTTCGTCCCCACAAGGTCAAATGCAATTTCTAGGAGGTTTAGAGTTAAGGTTAGAATTAGTGTTAGAATTAGGCTTAGGAGTTGGGGTTAGTTCTAGGGTTAGGAGCTGGGTTTAGGGTTACGTTTTCAGGATAAGGTTAGGGTTTAGGTACGGTTTAAATTTAGGGTTAGGGGTTAGGGAAAATAGGATTATGAATGGGACTGAATTGTGTTTCCCCACAAGATTAGTTGTACAAGACTGTGTGCGTGTGTGTGTGTGTGTGTGTGTGTGTGGTAGTTCATCAGGTATGGTGTGCTGTTCTCTCTTTTTAAATATTTTGCTGGCAATATTTGTTTTGCATTGGTAATACTGGTTGAATGTTTCTATGACAAGAAAGCATTTTGGAAGTAGCATAAAAACAATACAGATACAAGGAGATTGAGATATTTTGCGGAGGGATGGGTGGAGAGAAGGGAAATACAGTTGAAATACAAAGCTCATACAGAGATAAATATATTTAGAGTTGGATAGAGAGAGAAAAGATGGATAGAGCTAGAGAGGGATAGATGGATAGTGCTACAAAGAACAAGATGTGTGTCTGTGTGTGTGTGTGTGTGTGTGTGTGTGTGTGTGTGTGTGTGTGTGTGTGTGTGTGTGTGTGTGTGTGTGTGTGTGTGTGTGTGTGTGTGTGTGTGTGTGTGTGTGTGTGTGTGTGTGTGTGTGTGTGTGTGTGTGTTTGTGTGTGCGTGCGTGCGAGAGTTGGGCCGCTGTGACAGCTGTGTGTAGCAGGGTATCAATCATCAGGGCTGGGCGCTGCCTCAAGGCTGCTCTCTCTCTACTGTATCACTGTGTGATTGCATGTGTGTGTGTGTGTGCGCGCATGTACGGATCTATTGTATATGGTGGATGTATTGTGGTGTGTCAATGCCTAGATTTATGAAGTATTGCATTGTTGTGTATTGTATTATCTGTTGTGTATAAGCTGTACATATATATAGTGATGATGATTTGAATCCGAAATGGGGAAAGCCATTAATTCTACTTTTTTTTCACCCCAAAATTTGATGAAGGTTTTGGTTTAAAACAATACGTTTAGGCATTCATTCCAAATGGTTGAGGTAATGGTTAAGGGTTGGGATAGGGTAAAAAAATACATAATAATTCAAACAAGTGTCTACCACTGGGATTGAACATACAATCTTCTGATCTGGAGTTGCAGGTTCATGTTTATTGGGACGAGTCTTGTCCTGGAAGCAGAACTGAGCAATTTCCGCTAGATAGGCCAGCTGCAAAGTAAAAATATGCAATATTGTAAAAATGTATTGGGGAAAAACGTTTTTTGGTCTTGATTTAAGGTCGGAGTTAGATCAGCCGTCACCAACATTTTTGGAGTCATGATCGCTTTCTCCGTCAAAAAGCAAGTCGAGATCTACCGTTCATATTAAAAAAACATTTTTGGAGTCATGATCACTTTCCAGTCAAAAAGCAAGTCGAGATCTACCGCTCATATTTAAAAAAGCATGACCTAAAAAATGTAAGCCTATGCAACATTAACCTAATAAAAAGAGCTCTGCGGGAATGAGGTTTCTGCTGTAGGCCTAATACATTATCACAGCAAATAGGCTATTATGCCTGACCTGACAATATTGTTCTTCTCTGACCATATTATATCTCAAAACTCAAGTGTTGATAACAAAATAGATCAGTTGTTGTATCAATTGTGAGGCACAGCTGAGCATAGATTGAAATCATTTGCAAATCATTTTATTTTCTATTTTACTGGACTGACGGTACCTGCATCTGATGGTCAGTCTCAGTGGAGGGAAGGAGAGATCAGCAGAGGGTCTGCCTCTCACAGTCCTCTCCTTTCCTCCGGTGAGACTGACCAGAGAGGGAACACCATCTTCCACCTGATGGCGAACGTCAAATCACACAGCATTATTTCTGCCTCATGCATGTTGTCATGTTGTTCCCATGACTGGAGAAAGATACATGTAGACACGACGAGCTGCTAATGATGAAAACGCAGGGCTATCAAACAATGTTGAAATAGACACGACGAGCTGCTAATAATGAAAACGCAGGGCTATCAAACAATGTTGACAGTGCTGAATAAAAACTTAGACATGAACTCACTCATAAAAATAGCAGCTCTTTGTGGTATTCTTTGACAGTCTCTCTCTGGTCATGGTTTTAAAAGTTATGAATTTTCATGTAAGTTAGTATCAAACTTTGCTTTGGGTTCGTGGAAGCTGTAAGCATGGTGATTTGAGCTATACGATTGACCAGCATAGTAGGCGCACTTGATTCAGCCACAGATCTCAAGAGGTGCGTTCAGTTCATTTGAATGCTTGCTGCGTTGCGGAACGGTTTGTACTGAATGACACGTTTCCCCGAAACGTTCTTGAACAGACTTTGAGGCACGTTTGCTTTTGTGTGGTGAGTGTGGCGAGGTGTGGCCTGAAGCAGTGAGTCACGTATTTAAAGTGCAGTGGCCACGCTGACCCACAACCCAACCCATCCCCGTTCTTCAACTGGTTCTTCAGTAAAGCACTGTTTCTGTTCACCAAAATGTAAAAACATACTGAATGCAGCCCTGGTCCGCCAGGTAGGCGGAGTTTGTCCCTTCAGACAAATGAAATGGTTCAGAATGGGAACACTTTTTTTGGGGGGGATACAGGTACACTACACAAACTCATACAATATCATGGTCAGTTAGCATTTTCCAGTTAAAAAAACAACAACAAATAAATGGTACATAAATTATTATCATATTACATAGTCAAAAAGTAATAATAAACCCAGTATGCAAAGGAAATCACTTCGAAATGGGTTTTGTAACGTTGTCCCAGAATTGCAGCACGCTCCCGCATCGACTGCCTCGATTTGGTCTTGTGTAGCAAAATATGAAATTGTGTTTTTGACATTGGATAAAAGTAGAGAGCTACAAAATTGTATATAATAAATACACTGCAGTTGAGGAACAATGAGAAAGTAATTCTAGGCCTTGAGAAAATGGCCTTGAATGTTTTGGTACACCGACTGGAGAGTTCTTCCTTGTCTACACCTATTCAGCATCGTTCACACCCTCTTAAGCATTAGCCCCACACATCTCTTTATTTAACTAGGGAAATCAGTTAAGAACAAATTCTTATTTACAGTAACGGCCTACTCTGGCGACGCACCGCTCTTTGGGACTCCCAATCACAGCCAGTTGTGATACAGCCTGGAATTGAACCGGGGTCTGTAGTGACACCTCTAACACTGAGATGCAGTGCCTTAGACCGCTGCACCACTCAGGAGCCCAAGTGAAGTAGACTACAATAAGTTACACTTTTTCTAGTCCTTTGCCTATATCCTACTCTGCAGGTCATGCTCTTCAAATGAGTGTCTCGTAAACACACACTATATCAAATCAAATCGAAGTTTACTTGTCACATGCACGGTACAGTGAAATGGTTACTTGCATATTTGCATAGTAGCAATATCAAAAATAAACGTGTCCAGATAAAAAATATTTTAGAATTATTAGATGATGCTTACCCATGTAATAATCCACCTGAAGTGGAGTCTTTTGTTTAGACATGTACACATGTTCATGAAATACAATAGATGTCTGCAATCACACCCAGACACACCTGGCTAACTTGAGGGGTCATGTAATCATCTGGTGAAGTGGTCTTTTGTTTAGAAATGTATCAAACTTTGCTTTGGGTTCGTAGAAGCAATGAACAACAATGAACATTAATCCTAACCCATAGCTACAGCACAAACAACTTGTCATAGCTAGCCGCTATGCATGAAATACCCCTAGTTTGAATCTGCAGGTGGCTAAAGCTAACCAACTAGGGTCAATATTAGCTAGCTAGCTAACATTAGGCTATAACTAGGAATGCATTGCAATGCTGTCTGAGATACAAATAATATTACTACACAGATCATACACGTAATGTTAGCTAGCGAGCCAGCAAGCTAACTTTCGATAGCTAGCTAACAGCTTTACCTTGCAATGAAAACAACTTTCTAACAAAATTAGAAACGTATAATATCTGAAAATGTAGCTAGAGTCTTACCCGTGTACATGGATGAACAGTTTACGGCAGCATGTCTTTTTTGTTTCTATTGTACCTAGCTACAGCTTGCTTGGCCCGTTGTGTCTAGTCACTCTGGCTCACAGTGACCATGTGCATAATGCAGTCTATCACAACTTTTCCCCACTGACATTTGTTGATAACACCGGCTAAATTCAGGGCAGCAATGTTGTTAAGAGGAGTAGCAACATTTTTTAGGGTTTTCCATGGCTAACACATCTTTCAAAAAAAGCTGCGGTAACAAGGATTATCTACACATACTGAGCAGCTCATGTTATAGTCAGAAGCTTGTTAGATGACAGACCAATCCAAACTCATCTTTCTGCATGTCCAGGCATCCATTCTCTCAGCCAATCATGACTAACGGGAAGGTTCCTGACTTTTTCTTTAAGGCACATGAAAGTTCACATGTTCCAGTTCCAAAAAACACATTTTGATAAAAATAAGAAGAAGTTAAAATGCCTCTCCTGTGAAGTAATCACATGAGACATATACCTAGCTTCTTGAGTCGTGTCACATACCTGATTTATAGGACACAGTGGGAGTTGGGGCCAATTTCATCGTAAAATGTTTTCTTGCTGTTCAAATCCATCTGTGAACAACAAGTTGATGGTTTGGATTACAGAATTCCAAGGTCATATTTTTCCATACTCTGTTCGGTTGTTCAGATTCACTTAGATCTGTGGATCATACTTTTTGAATGGCTAGCTCAGAATATGAGCTTTCCAAGAGTTGTTTATATATTATAGAGATCAGTCCTTTTGGGAGCCCAAGTAATTTATTTATAGTTGAGTTTCCCAAGGGACTCCATAGGCCAGCATTGCTGACCTAAGTTGTAAATATAGAAAAAAGTAATTACCTGGTAATGTTTCAAATCTTGGAATGTTTTTAAACCATTACTATCCATGATATCGTGCAAAAGGCCGCCCTCCAGATTGCAAGGCATTATTGTGAAAAATTGGAGTATGGGCTTGCCATTTTGATTCCCAGTCACATTGTATTTAAATTTTGTGGCAAATAGAAATTGTGTGAGCAACAATAGGACCAAAGAGTAGTTTACATCGTTTAAGGGTTATATCAGTGAAGACCTCCTCTTCCAGGGCAATAGGAGACACCAAATGTCTCTCTATACTCAGCCAGGGGGCGGAAGAATCATGTCTAAACCCATTTAGGATGGGGAAAAATGCTAGTGTCTGGAAATGCAATAAAACATTTTTGGTACGGATAGTCTTCTTGTCACGCCCTGGCCATAGCGAGGCGTTTATTCTCTATTTTGGTTAGGCCAGGGTGTGACTAGGGTGGGCATTCTAGTTTCTTTATTTCTATGTTTTCTATTTCTTTGTGGTTGGCCGGGTGTGGTTCTCAATCAGAGGTAGCTGTCTATCGTTGTCTCTGATTGGGAATCATACTTAGGCAGCCTTTTTTCCTTTCGCATTTGTGGGTAGTTACAGTGCCTTGCGAAAGTATTCGGCCCCCTTGAACTTTGCGACCTTTTGCCACATTTCATGCTTCAAACATAAAGATATAAAACTGTATTTTTTTGTGAAGAATCAACAACAAGTGGGACACAATCATGAAGTGGAACGACATTTATTGGATATTTCAAACCTTTTTAACAAATCAAAAACTGAAAAATTGGGCGTGCAAAATTATTCAGCCCCCTTAAGTTAATACTTTGTAGCGCCACCTTTTGCTGCGATTACAGCTGTAAGTCGCTTGGGGTATGTCTCTATCAGTTTTGCACATCGAGAGACTGACATTTTTTCCCATTCCTCCTTGCAAAACAGCTCGAGCTCAGTGAGGTTGGATGGAGAGCATTTGTGAACAGCAGTTTTCAGTTCTTTCCACAGATTCTCGATTGGATTCAGGTCTGGACTTTGACTTGGCCATTCTAACACCTGGATATGTTTATTTTTGAACCATTCCATTGTAGATTTTGCTTTATGTTTTGGATCATTGTCTTGTTGGAAGACAAATCTCCGTCCCAGTCTCAGGTCTTTTGCAGACTCCATCAGGTTTTCTTCCAGAATGGTCCTGTATTTGGCTCCATCCATCTTCCCATCAATTTTAACCATCTTCCCTGTCCCTGCTGAAGAAAAGCAGGCCCAAACCATGATGCTGCCACCACCATGTTTGACAGTGGGGATGGTGTGTTGCTTTTACGCCAAACATAACGTTTTGCATTGTTGCCAAAAAGTTCAATTTTGGTTTCATCTGACCAGAGCACCTTCTTCCACATGTTTGGTGTGTCTCCCAGGTGGCTTGTGGCAAACTTTAAATGACACTTTTTATGGATATCTTTAAGAAATGGCTTTCTTCTTGCCACTCTTCCATAAAGGCCAGATTTGTGCAATATACGACTGATTGTTGTCCTATGGACAGAGTCTCCCACCTCAGCTGTAGATCTCTGCAGTTCATCCAGAGTGATCATGGGCCTCTTGGCTGCATCTCTGATCAGTCTTCTCCTTGTATGAGCTGAAAGTTTAGAGGGACGGCCAGGTCTTGATAGATTTGCAGTGGTCTGATACTCTTTCCATTTCAATATTATCGCTTGCACAGTGCTCCTTGGGATGTTTAAAGCTTGGGAAATCTTTTTGTATCCAAATCCGGCTTTAAACTTCTTCACAACAGTATCTCGGACCTGCCTGGTGTGTTCCTTGTTCTTCATGATGCTCTCTGCGCTTTTAACGGACCTCTGAGACTATCACAGTGCAGGTGCATTTATACGGAGACTTGATTACACACAGGTGGATTGTATTTATCATCATTAGTCATTTAGGTCAACATTGGATCATTCAGAGATCCTCACTGAACTTCTGGAGAGAGTTTGCGGCACTGAAAGTAAAGGGGCTGAATAATTTTGCACGCCCAATTTTTCAGTTTTTGATTTGTTCAAAAAGTTTGAAATATCCAATAAATGTCGTCCCACTTCATGATTGTGTCCCACTTGTTGTTGATTCTTCACAAAAAAATACAGTTTTATATCTTTATGTTTGAAGCCTGAAATGTGGCAAAAGGTCGCAAAGTTCAAGGGGGCCGAACACTTTCGCAAGGCACTGTATCTTTGTTAGTGGCACTATTGCCCAAGTTAAGCATCACGGTCGTTTCCTTGTTTTGTTGGCGACATTCATTTAAAATAAAAAGAAATGTACGCTCATCACGCTGCGCCTTGGTCCATTCCTTTCGACGACCGTGACACCTCTGACATTTTGCCCTCAAAGTTTAATTTTATCCAGGATCGCACACCTTCCATTTACATTTTGAAACCGCAATATGGATTTGATCCCAATAGACAGAAGGGGGAAACATGGGAAGCAATGAAGTACAGAAATTCACTGTGGCAATATATTCATTAGATCCAGTTTATTCAATAGATTCATTAGATCCAGTATATTCAATAGATACAGTACATTCATTAGATGCAGTATATTCAATAGATACAGTATATTCAATAGATACAGTACATTCATTAGATCCAGTTTATTCAATAGATCCAGTATATTCATTAGATCCAGTATATTCAATAGATATTCTGATGGTTAAAGCAACTGGGACATCAGATCATCTACTTAGGCCGGATTGAATTTATTTGAGCGTTCGGTTCAAGTTTCTGGCAATGGTTTTCTCTAAGGAAGGAAATCCAGTATATCTATTCCCAAATATAAATGGGAAATGATTGGGATTCCATAAGTAGAGATGGAGTCCTCCACCGGGGTCTTGAGAGGCAGTAGGGCTAATTTGGTTAGATACATTTCATAACTTGAGATGAAGCTGAATTGATCTATGATCTTCAATGCATTTAAGAGCAATTGAGATGCATTGTCTAGATACAGTAAAATATTGTCTGCGTATAATGAGATGAAGTGATCAGTATATTTTAGGAAAATGGATGTTATTTTCTCAGATTGACGAATTGCCTGGGCCAGAGGTTCCACGGATAATAAAAAATAGCAAAGGAGAAATCTGATTGCCTCGCCTACTAGTTCTAGTGATTCTGAAAAGATCAGAGCAGCTATTGCCTGCTATAAATATGGCTGAGGGATTGGCATACAATATTTTAATCATATTAATAGAATTGGAGCCAATTCCCATATGTTTCATGACGGTCCAGAGATATGACGATTTAGTCCATTAAAAGCTTTTTCTATATCGAGAGATAAAACAGCCCAAGAAGCTGTTGTTTTTGATGATGCATTTAAGATACTGTAACGAGTGCGCTGAGAGTCGGGAAGCCAGTACAGGGAGTGAGTGTTTTAATAAATGAAGAAACAAAACAATAAACATGAAACACAAACAACGCACCGACATGAAACAGAGTCAATAATACCTGAGGAAGAACCAAGGGGAGTGACAGATAAAGGGAAGATAATCAAGGAGGTTATGGAGTCCAGGTGAGTGCCATGAGGCGCTGGTGCGCTTGACGATGGTGACAGGTGTGTGGGATAATCAGCAGCCTAATGACGGAGAGGGAGTTAACTTGACAGATACACTATACAGTTGAAGTCGGAAGTTTACATACACCTTAGCCAAATACATTTCAAGTTTTTCACAATTCCTGACATTTAATCCTAGTAAAAATTCCCTATCTTAGGTCAGTTTGGATCACCACTTTATTTTAAGAATGTGAAATGTCAAAATAATATTAGAGAGAATTATTTATTTCAGCTTTTCTTTCTTTCATCACATTCCCAGCGGGTCAGAAGTTGACGTACACTCAATTAGCATTTGGTAGCATTGTCTTTAAATTGTTTAACTTGGGTCAAATGTTTCGGGTAGCCTTCCACAAGCTTCCCACAATAAGCTAGGTAAATTTTGGCCCATTCCTCCTGACAGAGCTGGTGTAACTGAGTCAGGTTTGTAGGCCTCCTTGCGCACACACGCTTTTTCAGTTCTGCCCACAGATTTTCTATAGGATTGAGGTCAGGGCTTTGTGATGTCCACTCCAATACCTTGACTTTGTTGTCCTTAAGCCATTTTGCCACAACATTGGAAGAATGCTTGGGGTCATTCTCCATTTGGAAGACCCATTTTCGACCAAGCTTTAACTTTCTGACTGACGTCTTGAGATGTTGCTTCAATGTCCACATACATTTCTATCCTCATGACGCCATCTATTTTGTGAAGTGCACCAGTCCCTTCTGCAGCAAAGCACCCCCACAACATGATGCTGCCACCGCGTGCTTCACGGTTGGGATGGTGTTCTTCGGTTTGCAAGCCTCCCCCTTTTTCCTCCAAACATAACGATGGTCATTATGGCCAAACAGTTCTATTTTTGTTTCATCAGACCAGAGGACATTTCTGCAAAATGTACGATCTTTGTCCCCATGTGCAGTTGCAAACCGTAGTCTAGCTTTTTTAGCGGTTTTGGAGCAGTGGCTTCTTCCTTGCTGAGCGGCTTTTCAGGTTATGTTGATATAGGACTCGTTTTACTGTAGATATAGATAGTTTTGTACCCGTTTCCTCCAGCATCTTCACAAGGTCCTTTGCTGTTGTTCTGGGATTGATTTGCACCAAAGTACGTTCATCTCCAGGAGACAGAACGCGTCTCCTTCCTGAGCGGTATGGCGGCTGCGTGGTCCCATGGTGTTTATACTTGCGTACTATTGTTTGTACAGATGAACGTGGTACCTTCAGGAGTTTGGAAATTGCTCCCAAGGATGAACCAGACGTGTGGAGGTCTACAATTTTTTTCTGATGTCTTGGCTGATTTCTTTTGATTTTCCTACGATGTCAAGCAAAGAGGCACTGAGTTTGAAGGTCGGCCTTGAAATACATCCAGTGCGTAATGCGTAAAATCGTCTGTCCTTGGTCTCAACACCCACCACCGTGTTCCAAACTGCCTCTGGAAGCAACATCAACACAATAACTGTTCCTCGGGAGCTTCATGAAATGGGTTTCCATGGCCGAGCAGCCTCACACAAGCCTAAGTTCACCATGCACATCGCCAAGCATTGGCAGGAGTGGTGTAAAGCTTGCCGACATTGGTTCTCTGGAGTGATGAATCACACTTCACTATCTGGCAGTCCGATGGACAAATCTGGGTTTGGCGGATGCCAGGAGAACGCTACCTGCCCCAATGCATAGTGCCAATTGTAAAGTTTGGTGGAGGAGGAATAATGGTCTGGGGCTGTTTTTCATGGTTCGGGCTAGTCCCCTTAGTTCCAGTGAAGGGAAATCTTAACGCTACAGTGTACAATGACATTCTAGACAATTCTGTGCTGCCAACTTTGTGGCAACAGTTGTTATTTTCTTCCCTTTATTTATTGGCCTGCACAGAGCTCTGACCTCAACCCCATCGAACACCTTTAGGATGAATTAGAACGCCGAATGCAAGCCAAGCCTAATCGTCCAACATCAGTGCCCGACCTCACTGATGCAAGTCCCATCAGCAATGTTTCAACATCAAGTGGAAAGCCTTCCCAGAAAAGTGGAGGCGGTTATAGCATCAAAGGGGGTACCATCTCCATATTAATGCCCATGATTTTGGAATGAGATGTTCGACGAGCAGGTGTCCACATACTCTTGGTAGTGTATGTAATAGTCTGATGTTTTTTAAACAAACCAGCATTGGTCCATGTGAATCAGTTTGGGTAAGTAACTTTTGAGACGACATGACAACATTTTGGAAAATAGTTTGATTTGTGTTTATCAAAGATAGGGGGGACACAGGGTGGCAGTGAGAACACTGGGTAGAATTCTTACCTTTTTTTTAATAAAAGCTAAATTAAGTGCTGTATTCACATCTCTCCCAAATGAACCTTTGTGAACTGCTGGGTTAATAATTTCGAGCAATAGTGGACCTAATTGATTCCTACATTTGAAATAGACCTCAGGGGGAATACTATCCCATCCAGGGGATTTGCCTTTATTCATGCTATCCAGTGCCCTTTTGAGTTTATTGAGAGATATGTGGGCTCCCAGCGAGGCGGCTTCCTCTGTTGAGAAAAAATTAATTTCTTAATTATTTTAGAAAGGACTTTTGGTTTGGTGTGGATTTACAATCAGAGGTGTACAGTTCTTTACATAGAAGCGGGAGAATCTTTGATGAATTAATTTGGCTTCTGATAGTAATTCCCCTGTTTCAGATTCAATAGTTGCTATATCGTCTAATTGATCATTACAGTGTAGCTTATTGGCCAGTGAACAACTGGGATGATTACCTTGGAAATAATGGTTGAGTCTAACTCGATGGATGGCAAATTCTGCTGTCTTATCAATAAATTAAGTTCTGTCTTGACCTTGGAAAGAGTAATAGCTATCTGGTCTGAAAAAAAGTGTTTGTTGAGAATGCTCTAACGCAGTTAACGTTTCCAATTCTGATATCTTCAACCCAGATACAAATGCAGTTGCATCAGGCCCGGTGCCAGGATAAAGGGAAATTGGCAAAGGGCATCATTTTTGGGGGTTCTTGCATTGGAATTATAATGAATTCTGCTTATATAGCACCCTACACAATAAAGCAAGGCTGTTTTGGTAATGAATATAGGCTACAAGATAGATTGGGCAATTCACCTATTACAAACAGCCTATGTCGCCCGACACACACAGCTGTCTTACCAAAATAATGCAATCTCAATGCTGAAAGTAGTAGTCTAGTTACTCATGCATGTAAACTGACAACGGCGAATGCGAATGAATAAATGAGAACAGAACAGCGCTACCAAGTAGGCCTAGTAAACAAAATCAGATTGATAAAGGTATGACAACCTATATTTAGGCTAGTTACATTAACAGTAAACAAACGCAGTAAACAAATGGTGAATGGAGATCCAAATAGCCAAAACATAGCCTACTACAGTGAGATGCAGCCATGCACAGCTGTCTTGACAAATAAATAAGTCTATCGGCCTGCTTCGGACAGTAATGAGTGTGCTGAGAGTCGGGAAGCAAGTACAGAGAGTGAGTGTTTTTAATAAATAAACAAAACAATAAACACGAAACACAAACAACACACCGACATGAAACAGAGTCAATAACACCTGAGGAAAGAGCCAAGGGGAGTGACAGATGTAGGGAAGATAATCAAGGAGGTGATGGAGTCCAGGTGAGTGCCATGAGGCGCTGGTGCGCTTGACGATGGTGACAGGTGTGCGGGATAATCAGCAGGGGGTATATGTGACACAGACATGGAAAATCATGCTGCTCATGAGTTCAGCAGCATGCTGTGCTATGGCACAGTACACTTCTGCATATCAAATTCGCAAAACAAATTAAGCAATGCCAGCCTACCTTAAACATGTTTCCAATTTGTACAGTTCCATGTACAACCACAAACACCAATAGGCTGTCAAGAATACCATAATAGAATGTATCTATTTCTATAATTAAACATACCAATATGTAGCTATACCCAGGGGCATCATTAGGATTGTTGCATTGGAATTATCAGGAATTCTGCTTATTACGCTATACCACAATAAACACAAAAGTTCAAATGCAGAAACCAATGAGTGCTTTTGACTAAGAAGTGACAGTTTGGCGCGAAATCTCAGGTCTCAGCTACTAAAGCAAGGCCACAAGGCTATTCATTTAGCCATTTCATACCCTAGGTTTTTGCTGAAATGACGCCACTGGCTATATCACCAAGATTTTGATCAAAACCAACCAGCTAGATTGTTTTTTTCCTTTTCAGAAGTGATGCAGCCTCCATGTAAGATCCCTGTCAAATGCTAGTTGGATTAGTTGAGCTTTCCTCAGGTGCAGCATGCTTCTACTGTGCAGACAAAACACGTTTGTCAAAGTGGAAAATGAGTTCTCACATGTAGCTGTGGACGCCCCAAATGTCAATCTACGATATGTTTCAGTGCAGTGAGCATAGTCGGCACAGCGGAGAGAGGGCCAGAGAAGCATTGCAGGATATCAAGTGGGGTCCATTAGTCGTCATTGGAGCCAGAGCTGGCGACTTCAGTCTGCAAAAATTGTCAAGTGACACTAAACTCATCTTCCACCAAATCTGTTTTGCTTAGATCCAGCAGTGGTTTCATTTCTAGAAAGTCATGGTTCTCTGGGTCAAGGGCACACAGGGCCACCGCCAGTTGGCTGTTGCATTTGCCGAATTGTTCTGACATTTCACTAATGACAGCATCAAACGTGCTGAAGAAGTATTTTAAACATACTCTTCTGTCCTGCTGGCCTACTGTAGCCTTCTGTCCTCCACGTACTGGTGGAGATGTGTACTTACATAAAGACATACTTTGCTTGGAGCTGGTGGGTCGTCAGTGATGCTGGCCCTGCACTGTGCCTAAATGGCATCGAACTTGCTGTCACACCTCAGCTTCGGACGCACTCCAACGCACTGCGGACCACATTGACTCCAGTGTAAAGATCCGTTGCTCTTGCCTGGAGTGATTTGTTTTGGAGGATCGAGGAGACTGAGGATTCTATGCACCATGGTGGCTGTAAACTTAAAGCCGGGGTAACCAAGACTAAGGAGATGATTGTGGACTACAGGAAAAGGAGCACCGAGCACGCCCCCATTCTCATCGACAGGGCTGTAGTGGAGCAGGTTGAGAGCTTCAAGTTCCTTGGTGTCCACATCAACAACCAACTAGAATGGTCCAAACACACCAAGACAGTCGTGAAGAGGGCACGACAAAGCCTATTCCCCCTCAGGAAACTAAAAGATCCTCAAAAGGTACTACAGCTGCAACATCGAGAGCATCCTGACCGGTTGCATCACTGCCTGGTACGGCAATTGCTCGGCCTCCGACTGCAAGGCACTTCAGAGGGTAGTGCATACGGCCCAGTACATCACTGGGGAAAAGCTGCCTGCCATCCAGGACCTCTACACCAGGCGGTGTCAGAGGAAGGCCTTAAAAATTGTCGAAGACTACAGCCATCCCAGTCATAGACTGTTCTCTCTACTGCCACATGAACAGGTAACCAAATGGCTACACAAACTATTTTTATTGTGTGCCCCCCCCAACACACCAACCCCTCTATTACGCTGCTGCTACTCTCTGTTTATCATATAGGCATAGTCACGTTAACTATACCTACATGTACATACTACCTCAATAAGCCTGACTAACAGGTATATATATACAGCCTTGGTACTGTTACTTTCAAATGTCTTTTTACTGTTGTTTTATTTCTTTACTTACCTACACACAGACACACAGACACGCACACACACACACACACACACACACACACACACACACACACACACACACACACACACACACACACACACACACACACACACACACCTTTTTTCCACACTATTGGTTAGAGCCTGTTAGTAAGTATTTCACTGTAAGGTCTACTACACCTGTTGTATTCGGCGCACGTGACAAATACTTTGATTTGATTTGATTTGCCATCGCTTTCAGCAGCCCTATGGCCTCAAGTTTTACTTCTGTAAGAACGTGTGTATTCAATGTCAGAGGAATTTCACAATGCTGTCATAACGTTTAACAACCACTGACACAGTATCCAGTTGTCCCCTTCTCCTTTGACTTAGTTCGGATACATTGGCAAAACCAATTTTTGATATCAATAGCCTTGGTTGCGTGTGGATTCCAGTCTTATTGACTTGTCCCATATGTCCAAAATAGCGTTCATGTCTGTCCCAATAACCAGATGGAATTCAGTTAATTCTAACAATATGCTGTTCAGAGAATCAAAAAAACGTAGGATCAGTTGAATTTGGAACGTACACATTAATAAAGGCACTTTTCTTTCTATTATGGATACATTTAAGGAAAGTGATTCTGCTGTCTTGGTCTTCGCCTACCCAAGATGATGATTTTGAGTTTCTTATGTATAATTATGATTACACTTTAAGTTTTGTTTGGGGCTGATGAAAAAGCAGCCAGTTTGCGCAAATGGTTCTGTATTTGATGTGTCCTTATGGAGCAGGTGTGTTTCTTGGAGCACTGCTATATCAATATGGTTTCTTGCTAGGACATCAAGACAGCTGGAAAGTTTGAAAAGACAATTTAGGCCTTTCAAATTCCAAAAGATAATAGCTAGCGTTGCCATTGTTTTTCATAAAGGAATGTTCTCTTAATGATATCATTGCTATATTTGAGGTTTGCTAAGCCCATGGATGTGTAAAAAAAAAAACAGGACCCACAGGGAACCCGTTACCCACCCAGAATACCCTCCCTGTAAACCAGCACAACACTTTAACGTGGGCTTTTCTACAGAAATGTTTGGTGCTCGACTAGGAATCCCTTGACGATCGGCCAGTTGATCGTTATGACCGTTTGGTGACCACTGGGATCGGCATTAGTGTTAGCACTGTGGTTAGGTTTAAAATCAGATTGTCTGACTTTGTGGCTGTACCTGCTATTGACCATTCTACAGAGCGGCCTCCAGAACAAGATTCATGATGAAAAACACAAACCTGATCCAGAGTCATGGGATTATGCCCATCCGCCGCCCCCTTCCGCAATGCCCAAGCAATATCCAAGTCTACTTGATGGTAATAGCGCTCACTGTTGCCTCTAGTGGATGGTTTTGAAGGCATTTCCGAACATCCTCAGTATATGGACAGACGTCCATTTTCAGAATCAGTCTTGAGTGAGCTGCCTGGTGTTTCCTTACACGTCTCTCACTCCACCCTCTCTCTATCCCTCTATCTCTCCCAGACACACATTAAGACATCTACCCACAGTTGTAGTCAGTGTGCCACAGGTCTGAATGCTAAATCATGCTCACACGAGTTTTCAGCCCACGGTCTGTCTGTGTCTATGAGGGTTACAACACAGCCATGGCAGCAGTCCATCTACTGCAGTAGTGTTGGTCTGTGTCTGCCAAACTGTGTGTATTTGCCTTGATGCTGAGTCATGATGGCTGCTATGGTAACGTGTTGATTATCCTTTCTGCTACATTCTGGTTGTCCAGAATGTAGAAGACAGAATATTGACAACTGTTTGCAACCTGGCAGGTAGCCAGCTGACGTAATGTTGTAGGGCAGAGATAGAAGTACATGTTTTTGCGTCAACTGTGTGTTTGTGTGTGTGTGTGTGTGTGTGTGTGTGTGTGTGTGTGTGTGTGTGTGTGTGTGTGTGTGTGTGTGTGTGTGTGTGTGTGTGTGTGTGTGTGTGTGTGTGTGTTGGTTCCTTTGAGATGTTTGTAAAATCAGGTCCTGTACCAGAACAAATCAGTTGGAAGGTGAATTTGATTTCCATGGGGAGCAGGTTTTTTTCAGGGAGTTGACAACACCCTACTTTATTGAGATGTAAAAATGTAATTTATATAACGGAAACATAGTCACATTCCATGCGTTGACTTCTGGTGAACTTCACCACAATGGACAATTCGTGCGCTTTCAGTGGCAGATTCGATATCCGCGCTTATAAACCCAGGGTCGTTACAGTACATTTTGTTACGGTAATTTTTTGCTACTGCATTCAATATATTATTACAGTCATCTACCGTTCTCATTCTTGGAGTGGACACGTGCCCATTTGGGGATGTCTGAAAGTATTTTGGATTGTCTTTACATTAACCACCACTAAGGAGCTTTGGGGCGTCTCCAACTCATTGTTTCTTAATCTCTAAAATAAAGTAAACAAAGTATGTTTTTACATCCATTGCCAATGACAATAGTTCCTCACTTTATTTGAAAAATATTTCCAACGCTCTCGCTTTTAATAACCACGAGCCTCTACGTGAAAGGGAAATATCATGCTCTCAACCCATATATCCAGTGGAAACATCGTAATATTTATCTTGCATTGCGCAAGTACTGTGTCTGTCCGGAGCACACTGGCGCAGCAAACTCTGAGGGCCCAGAAGAGTTGTTACAAAGTTGCAAGTTCACTAGCACAAGCTTTGGGCTGGACACAGTTGATACATTGTTTCAAGTTCGCTAGCGAGAGCTCAAGAAGGAAGGCAGACAGGCAGGCGGAGCTGAGGTAAATGTAATTGAAAGAACCTCAACCAACTGCCATGCATAGCCAATGTGATTTTAAAAGGATATTTATTTTCATCATGATATTTTCTGTTTCACGAAAATGCCCGTATGAAAATCTTGCCCTAAATGGCAGGCAGATCAGAATAAATAGTAAGATCAATTGGCATTCCACATTAATACTTTTTCTGTAATGCGCTCATAGCCATTCATGAAAAAAGGGACGTGTGCTTCATGATGCATTTATGATAGGTCTAAAACACTGTAAAAAAGTAACTGCCCAACTCAATAAAGAAATTAAATAGTGGCTACTCAAGCATCTCCAACTGTCAGTAGAACTCAAATCATAAAAGTGGTACTAACTCATACTGTGTGTCAATGACATTTCTTATCACTTACTGTTTTTGAGTACTGTTAACAAATATTTTATTGAGTTAATATTATTTTATTTGTGTTCTGCTAATCTAGGGTTATGATTATTATTTAAATAAGTTGTTCTTACTTGATTCAATTATGTTTCACATTTTCACTTAAAATAATAGTGGTAGTCAGACACATTGATATATGAGTAAAAAACACTTAATTCATCTGTATTTTGCTGATACAGAACTATACAATATTTGCAATTAATGACTACTTAAAAGTGCCATGTGGCTCTGTTTTTAGAGGATTGTAGGTAATCCAACATTTTGGCTTTATTATACTTTTACAAAATGTTGTATGAATGTTCGAAGAAAGAAAAGTATACTTCTAAAATAGTATTAGGCAGTTTGTTGTGCCAAAGTATGAGGTGTAATTGATCATGAGGAACAGATATCAAAACCATCGGGCAACTTGAGGTTTAATGAGACAAGCCATCCCCACCATCAACAAGGTCATGTGCACCACTTAATGACTGCTAGAGGAATGTGCACTGTGCTCAACAATGCCTGCTAAGGTGGGTTTGCCTTTTGACGGCTACGGTCACATATTTCGAATCATTTTTGAGTGGTCCATGCAGTGTACCATCGCAAATATGTGATTGGCACAGTAGCAACAGAACGCATGATGCAACAAACGCATCTTAACAGCACTGTTAACAAGCATTTCGCTACACTCGCATTAACATCTGCTAACCATGTGTATGTGACTTATAACATTTGATTTGATTTGTTGTCTGCAAAGCATCTAGACAATGTTTTGTACTGATGGGAAATTAAGGTTTTCACAACTTTATTCCTCAACCTCACTTTTTATTGTAAATGCGAACTTCATCATCCAAGCGTCACACGGAACACATCCACAACGAAACTCATTTCATAAACCAGTCTAAATAACAGGTTGCTCTTAAACATAAATTAGCAACCAAACAGCTAGACTAGATTACAATGTACCACATCTCTGGTGAGCACAAACAGGGGAAATGTAATATTGTTTAGAAAAGAGATGCGTGTCAGCTAAGCTAACAGCAGCTAAATTCTTTATGATGGCAGCCATGTTTGTTTATGTTTGACAAGCGAAAACTCCCTTATCGCAGAATGCCATTCGCTATATGATGCAAATAAACAAAGTCAAAGTCAAACATGGGTGCACCCATTGCCTGAAAAATATGAACTTAGTTTGGCCACTTTTCAGCATATTACAAATCTTTGATGTACTTGTTACAATGTATGCCACGTTCAAAACAACTGGAAACTCTGAAATCTCAGAATTCTGACTTCGGTACATTCAAGACAACTGGCAACTCTGAAAAAAATGAGCTCTGACTGGGAAAAATTGTTTTGAAAGGTCATCCAACTCGCAATTCAATCTAGGGAATTCAGGCCTCTTTCTAGAGATCCGACTTCCTGGCCTGAAGATCTCTGACGTCATGATTTGTTCCTAGTTGTCTTGAAAGCACCATAAGTCAGTAGAGTAAACCATCCCTTCACCTCATTTTGTTGTAACCTCTTTGGTCTGACAGATGCTTATTTGACAACCAGAATGCATTGTATAATGTCAACAAACATGGTGACACACATAGCTGACAACTATCTTAGCATTAGCCCATCCTAATCAGTACAACCTTCAAAAAAGTATTTTATACACATCATGGAAAGTATTCAGACCCCTTGACTTTTTACACATTTTGTTATGTTACAGCCTTATTATAACATTGATTAAGCTGTTTTCCCCCCATCAATCTACACACAATACCCCATAAGGACAAAGCAAAAACAGGTTTTTGTCCAGGCTCTGGCTGGGCCACTTAAGGACATTCAGATACTTGTCCTGATGCCACTACTGCGTTGTCTTGGACATATGCTTGGGGTCGTCGTCCTGTTGGAAGGTGAACCTTGGCCGCAGTCTGAGGTCCTGAGCGCTCTGGAGCAGGTTTTCATCAAGGATCACTCTGTACTTTGTTCAGTTAATCTTTCCCTCGCTGCTACCAGTCCCTGCCACTGAAAAACATCCCCACAGCATGATGCTGCCACCACCATGCTTCACCGTAGGGATGGCGCAACGTTTCCTCAAGACTTGACACTTATAATTCAGGCCAAACAGTTCAATATTGGTTTCATCAGAACAGAAAACAGAACAGTTTTCCTTTTGGAAAACTCCAAGCGGGCTGTCATGTGCCTTTTACTGAGGAGTGGTTTCCGTCTGTCCACTACCATAAAGGTCTGATTGGTGGAGTGCTGCAGAGATGGTTGTCCTTCTG
Organism: Oncorhynchus mykiss; assembly: GCF_013265735.2. Taxonomy (NCBI): domain Eukaryota; kingdom Metazoa; phylum Chordata; class Actinopteri; order Salmoniformes; family Salmonidae; genus Oncorhynchus; species Oncorhynchus mykiss. The sequence goes on from NC_050570.1 coordinate 26,556,287, forward strand.
GAAGTTTCTCCCATCTCCACAGAGGAACTCTGGAGCTCTTTCAGAGTGACTATCGGGTTCTTGGTCACCTCCCTGACAAAGGCCCTTCTCCCCCGTTTGCTCAGTTTGGTTGGGCGGCCAGCTCTAGGAATAGTCTTTGTGTTTCCAAACTTCATCCATTTAAGAATGGTGGAGGCCACTGTGTTCTTGGGGACCTTCTATACTGCAGAATTATTTTGGTACCCTTCCCCAGATCTGTGCCTCGACACAATCCTGTCTCGGAGCTATCCGGGACAATTCCTTCGACCTCATGGCTTGCTTTTTGCTCTGACATACACTGTCAACTGTGGGACCTTATATTGACAGGTGTGTGCCTTTCCAAATCATGTCCATTCAATTGAATTTACCACAGTTGGACTCCAATCAAGTTGTAGAAACATCTCAAGGATGATCAATGGAAACAGGATGCACCTGAGCTCAATTCTGAGTCTCATAGGAAAGGGTCTGTATACTTCTGTAAATAAGGTGCTTATGTTTCTATATGAAATACATTTGATAAATTCTAAAAACCTGTTTTCGGTTTGTCATTAGGGGGTATTGTGTGTAGATTGATGAGTAAAATTTAGAATAAGGTTGTAATGTAACAAAATGTGGAAAAAAGTAACGGGTCTGAATACTTTCTGAATGCTCTGTATGTGTCCATGACAATAAGTTGCAATAATTGGAATGCATCATTTGTCACCAGTACTTGAACACATGTGAATAAAACAGTAAATAGCCTGCATTATGCTCCATAAATACATACGGTGTGCTACAGTAGAAACAACAACACAATATACAGAAAATAAGGCACTTACTTTGATAGGAACACACACGTCCAAAGTTATTATTTGTAAGGAAAATTGTTAAACATTAAGACACAACCACTGAAAATGACTAATCAGAACTACTTACTGCTTGAATGTATTTTTTTATGAAGATGAATCATTTAAGTACCAGGGACCCTACATTTGTATGTTCACTACAACAAGTATTCATGTTGAAGTAACTTCAATTGTTATAGTTAGGAATACATAATGCAATTTAGTGTCAAAGTTCAGAAAACACTAAACAGTTTAGTATTTACAACGTAAAAGAAGAACCATGTTGGTGGTGATGTCTCCATATTACTTTAAGTTTTCAAGACTGAAATCCTTTGAGTTGGTTACCTGAATGGCTCCAGGCAACTCTTTGCAGTCTCAGTCATAATTACTTGAGCCATATTTAATTTAATTTAACTATAACATTATATTTGAAGTAATTTCAACTTGAAATGGACTAAATATCATACGTAAGTGTAATACCAAAATAAAATCTGTCATTCAACCATGTATTTTATTTAGACAGGCAAGGAGGAATGGTAGGGTGGGCACGAGCCCCTAAGACCTGTCCACAATGCCGGGCCTGTGTAACATCTTTTACCTTGATGTACTAGTTCAATCTCATCTGTGAATAAACAAGGGGGGAAACCCAATAACTTCTTAATGGCACACACACACACACACACTAAGAGGCAACAAGGTATGAGTCTTTTCATAGCTCTGATTTTACAAATCTCTTCCAATCATCAAATGGTTCGAATGCACATGAATTGGCATGCATTTGCCTATTCCATTTGGCTGGCAACGTGGTGTGTGTGTATGTGCAAAGGCGGGTGAGCACCTGTGTGTGTGTGCGTGTGTGACTCTATGTTATCCGTTTTGAGGTAAAAGCCTTTTGCTGATAGATTCCGAATGAGGGAGTTCCATTATCTGTGTAGGCGCTGCAAGAGCTCCCCTTGGAACACAGAGGTGTGTGTTTGTATGGGTGTGAGTGGGTGGGTGGGTGTTTTCGTATGTCACAGAGCACTTTAATGAATGTCATTTTCTGTGCTCCTGCCACACACACACACACAAACAATTCCATGCCACCTGTCCTCAAAGACAGATTGTGTGTGAGAGAGGGAGAATAGTGGAGTGTGGTCGTGTGTATGTTTTCTGTGATCTATTCACCCCACACCAAAAAGCAGGGGTGTAGTGGTAGCTATAGGCTGAGGTGAAGCACCTGTTCCATCTAAAGAACAATGGCAGAAAGGGAGGGGAAGAAAGGAGAGGAAGAAAGAAGAGAGAAACCGTGAATAATGACACTACAGCCCTCATCCTGCATTTCTGATTAAGAGTCTCTCTGAGCGTGCCCAGTTGCTGCACCGCCATAGGCCAAGGTCACAGTGAATCACAATTCTGTGCAGCAGATTGATGATGAACTCAGACCGGAAGCGCTACACAGATACACGGACACACACACACACACACACTTGGCTCAGGCCACTCCAGATGAAGAGGGTTCCCCTTCGACCTTAGGCTGTGTGTGAGTGAGTGTGAGTGTGTGTGTGTGTGTGTGTGTGCGTGTGTGTGTATATATGTGTGTGTCTGTCTGTGTGTGTATGTGCACACAAGTGCCTTGCTGCGAATGCGTGTGAGTGAGAGAGTCTCTGTTCCAGTGTGTGTGACATGTCGTACATTTGTCACCAGGCGGTTAAGGAAGCGCTGTATGGATGAATGACAGTTTGTGATATTAGTTTGGTAATAATGTGAGAGTAATAACTTGGTTGAATCTGCCCCCAGAGAGACTCCCAGGTAATCACATCACTGGAACACTGTGTCAGAAACCAACACACATATTCACCCAGCGCCGCTAGCACCAGGTCTTTTTCATTTCCTTGTTCATTTCCATGAGCTGTAATATAAAAGTGTGTATGTGCATGCCTGTGTGTGTCTGCGTGTGTGTATGTGCATGCCTGTGTGTGTCTGCGTGTGTGTATGTGCATGCGTGTGTGTAAGTGTGTGTGTATGTGCATGTGTGTGTGTGTGTGTGTGTATGTGCATGTGTGTGTGTGTGTGTGTGTGTGTGTGTGTGTGTGTGTGTGTGTGTGTGTGTGTGTGTGTGCGCGCGCGTGTGTGTGTGTGTGTGTGTGTGTGTGTGTGTGTGTGTATGTGTGCACTAGACAGATTCGGAGTGTGTTGCATAGTATCCAGAGAAAAATAACAGTAGTAGAGGAGAAAAAAAGAGGTGTAGGAAATTGAGGGCATTTCAGTAGGGCGTTTCACATGACTGACCTCACAGTGCTGCAGAGGCAGAGAGATAGGAGAGATAGGAGGGAGAGTGAAAGAGAGTTAGGGAGAGAGATAAAGAGAGAGGAGAGGGAGAGGACTGCATGCTGTTGGATCGATAACAGACTTTCTGATCCAGAACATATTCATAGGTGAGAATGCATTATTACTGCTATGAGATGTCAGGGCACACACACACACACACACACACACACACACACACACACACACACACACACACACACACACTTCAGAGTGCTGGAGAATTTAGCGCTGAGCAAAGGTGAGGGACACAGCACTGCAACCGGGCATACTGCCAGAGAACTGCTCTCAGCCCTCCTTTCCTCCTACTCTCCCTCCCTTTTCCCTCTTCTCATTCCCCTCCATAAAGCTCACTCTCCTTTGCTCTTCATCTCCTCCTCTCCCTTTCTCTCCATTCCATTTGCTATGTTAATTTGGTGATTGAAGTCAGCACCTCTCAATGTGCTGCTTAACTAACTGCTGAACCCCTCCTAGGAGCAGCACAGAGAGATGGCCTGCCTGATGACCACCCACTGCACACTGCACAAATTTCCTCACATGGCCTCCTGAGTGGTACAGTGAGCTAAGGCACTGCATCGCAGTGTTGCGGCGTCACTACAGGCTGGGGTTCGATCCCAGGTTGTGACACAACCGGCCATGACTGGGAGTCTCATAGGGCAGTGCACATTTGGCCCAGTGTTGTCTGGGTTAGAGGAGGGTTTGGCCGGTGCTTTACTTGGCTCATCGCGCTCTAGTGACTTTGGTCATCAGTTGAACCGTGTTTCCTCCGACACATTGGTGCAGCTGGCTTCCAGGTTAAGCGAGAGGGCGTTAAGAAGCACGGTTTGGCGGGTCATGTTTTGGAGGACGCATGACTTGTTGCAGCGATGCGACAAGATCGAAATTGGATTGCAATTGGATATCACGAAATTGGGGAGAAAAAGGGGGTACATTTTTCTTTTTTAATATTCACATACACTAAAACACCAAAACACTACACATTAACTCTAACACTCACACTCGAAGACCTGGAAACAAGACCTGCTAAACAACTGGTTGTGTGAAGTTTGCTAAGCAGCTTGCTCAGGATGATAATCTGTGATGTGTGCTATACAGTGGACGTGGGGAGCTGCTCTCTCTGTGCTGCACCTAATCACAGCATGTTGTTCCCCAAACTCCTGCTGGAGCCCAGCTCACACCTCACAAAATCTAATGACTTTCACATGTGTAATCACATTTTCACATCTGAATTCGCTTTTGTCATGAGTTGTAATAATAATATTTTCACATGCATTATATTTAGAGTTCACATGTTAATACAACTAAAAGATTAACATTACTACAAATATTAATAGTTAATTACGGAAATTAGTAGAAATGCAAATATCATGGTACAGCTATATAGACACCTTATCATCATGTTACTTTTTAATGGTATGTTTACAAACATGTACTTTGATAAATAGAATTGAAAGTTCTGTCTCATTATGGTAAGTGGTGAAATAAGTATAGCCAGTTATAATTGTAATGGCTTAGCAGATAATAAGAAAAGACGATCAGTATTTACCTGGCTAAAAGAGAAGGAATATAATATCTATTGTTTACAGGAAACTCATTCAACAATTTTAGATTCAGTTTTGTGGAAAAAGGACGGTGGGGGAGCGAAATAAATCTCCCATGGGCAAAGAAATTCAAAAGGGGTGATGGTTTTAATTAACAGTCATTTTGATCTAAATGTGCAAATTGTCCAAACGGATCAAGATAGATGGATTATTTTAAATATGTTATTGGACAATAAACAGATTTGGCTTCTTAACCTATACTGTCCAAATAATGATGATCCAAGCTTCTTTCAAAATATATATAAGAATTTAGCAACTCTACAAGCAACACTAGACTCTATTATTATGGTGGAAGATTTTAATATGGTCTTAAATACCTCTATGGACCGGAAAGGAAATCACACTACAAACTATCACCCTCAGGCACTTAAGGAAATCATGAATGTCGTGGATATATTGGAATTAGTGGATATATGGAGACTTAAATGCCCTGAACTAGTGAGATACACATGGCGGAGGCTTAATCAAGATAGTCGTCTTGTCTACTTTCTCATGCCATTCTCTCTGGCACCAAAAGTTTAAAAAGTGTTGATAGGGGACAGAATGCGGTCGGATCATCACATAATTGGCATATATATTACTCTTACAGAATTTCCACGTGGGCGAGGATATTGGAAATTTAATCAAAGCCTACGAGATTATAAATTGTTTAGAACTACGACAGAAGAATTTATAACTGACTTTTTCAGACTTAACATAGGTACAGCAGATCCCCTTATTGTATGGGACACATTTAAATGTGCCTTTAGAGGCCATGCAATTCAGTACTCATCTATAAAACAAAAGCAATTTAGATCAAAAGAGTCCATATTAACAAAGGAAATTGAAGGACTAACAGTACAGTTAGATAGCAATAAAAACTATACCATAGAGGCACAGAATAAGTTAGAAAAAAAAAAAAAATGGAGGAACTTTTTCAAGAAAGATCCAGTGTAATATATTATAAAAATAAAGCGAACTGAATGGAATATGGGGGAAAATGCACCAAATTCTTTTTCAATCTTCAATATAGAAATGTTACCAAATAAAATGTATTGAAACTTGTTACAAATGATGGAGTCACACATGATTCACCAAATTATATTTTGAAAGAGGAAGTAAAGTACTTTAAGATATGTTTTTGTTTCAGTCTCCTCCATCTCCACTAACTGAAACTAATTGTATGGATTTTTTCCTAATAATAATGTAAAATTAACATCTGTACAGAAAGACTCAAGTGAAGGCCAATTTACAGAGGAGGAACTTCTTGATGCAATTGAAGCCTTTAAGGCTGGGAAAACTCCAGGGCTGGATGGCATACCAGTGGAAATATACACAACTTTTTTGGTATACTCAAAGGACCATTATTAGCATGTTTTAATCACTCCTATATAAATGGTAGATTATCAGACACGCAACAAGAAGGTCTGATATCATTATTACTCAAACAGGACCCAAGTGGTATAAATAAAGATCGAGTCCATTTATTAAATTGGAGACCTCTTACACTTCAGTGTTGTGATGCAAAAATCCTAGCTAAATGCTTGGCGCATAGAATTAAAAAAGTATTGTCAGATATTATTCATCCTAATCAGACTGGTTTTTACATGGACGATGCATTGGAGATAATATAAGACAAGTACTGGAAACAATAGAACACTATGAAATATCGGGGACACCAGGCCTGGTTTTCATAGCTGATTTTGAAAAGGCTTTTGATAAAGTACGACTGGAGTTTATATATAAATGCCTAGAATATTTCAATTTTGGGGAATCTCTTATACAATGGGTTAAAGTTATGTATAGTAACACTAGGTGTAAAATAATAAATAATGGCTACCTCTCAGAAAGTTTTAAACTCTCTCTAGAGGAGTAAAACAAGGTTGTCCACTATCGGCATATCTGTTTATTATTGCCATCGAAATGTTAGCTGCTGAAATTAGATCCAACAATAATGTTAAGGGATTAGAAATCCATGGCCTAAAAACTAAGGTGTCATTGTACGCTGATGATTCATGTTTTCTTTTAAAACCACAATTAGAATCTCTTCAGGGCCTCATAGAGGATCTAGATACTTTTGCTATCCTCTCTGGATTAAAACCAAATTATGATATTACATATTGGATCACAAAAAAAATGCAAATTTTACATTACCGTGTAGTTTACCAATTAAATGGTCTGCGGAGATGTGAACATACCTGGTACACAAATCCCAAAAGAAAGAAATGATCTCACTCCAATAATTATTTATAGAAAGTTAGCAAAAATAGATACGATCTTGCTACCATGGAAAGGAAAATACCTGTCTATTTGTGGAAAAATCACCCTGATTAACTCTTTAGTCATATCACAGTTGACCTGTTTGCTTATGGTTTTGCCTGCACCTAGTGACCTGCTTTTTAAATTATATGAACAAAAAATATTCAATTTTATTTGGAATGACAAGCCAGACAAAATTAAAAAGGGCCTATTTATATAACGAATATGAATTTGGAGGGCAGAAATGATTAAATATTAAAGCATTAGACGTCTCACTAAAGGCATAAGTCATACAAAAGTTATACTTAAATCCAACTGGGTTCTCCAGTAAATTGGTAACAATGTCTCCTCCTATGTTCAAGAATGGCCTTTTCCCTTTATTCAGATTACACCTGTTCACTTTCGGTTGTTTGAAAAGGAAATAATCTCCAAAATATCGTTATTTTTTAAACGAGCCTTAGAACGTTGGTTGCAATTTCAGTTTAATCCACTTGAAAAGACAGAACAAATAATGCAACAAATAGTGTGGTTTAACGCAAATATACGAATTGATAAAAAAACATAATTTCCGATTTTTTTTTTAAAGGTATAATTTTAGTGAATGATATAAATAGGACTGGTGGAGTTATGTCACACATGCAGCTAACATAGACATATGGAAATATCTGCTCTACCCAAAATTCCAACCAATTAATTGCAGCATTACCACAAAAATGGAAGAGGCAAGTAGAAGGGGAAAAAAGTAAGGAACTTGTATGTCGGCCCTGTATTAAAGAACATAAATGGTTAAAGAAAAGTGTGATAAATAAAATCATATACCAATTTCATTTAAGGACCCAAAAACTGACAGCTGTGCCATATAAATTACAAAATAGTTGGGAAGAGATTTTTGATGTACCCATTCCATGGCACATGGTTTATGAATTGATATGCAAAACAACGCCGGATGCAAAACTTCAATTTTTTTTACATTTTAATTACCATACAAAGTTATTGCAACCAATAGAATGTTAAATATATGAGGGATATAATCTTCCCAGCTCTGCAGATTTTGCTGTGAGGAGGCATAGTCATTAGATCATTTATTTTGGTATTGTCCATATGTAGTTCGTTTTTGGTCACAGGTCCAGGAATGGCTGAAGAATTGCAACATTTGCCTAGAACTAATGTTGCAGACAGCAATACTGGGTGATTTGAAAAGGCATAGTCAATCAATCAATAATATAATAATTATAATAATAATAATAATTTAGCAAACATTTTTATTTTTAATTTACAATCTGTAGAAGCTATGAGAATAGAAAGGTTCAGTACTTTTGTGAAGCATCACAGCACAGTTGAAAAATATATGGCAAATAGAAATCCTGAGTGGATGATGTTGAGAGATAGATGGGAGAGGTTGAATGGAGCTGAAGGGTGGGACTAATAACAAGATAACCAATGTAAAACATACGGGGTCTGTAAAATGTATATAGGTTCAGAAATTTTGTGAAATAGCACAGTTACAAATAGAAATCAAACTGGATGAACATCAGAAATAGAGGAAGGACTAAAAACAAACAAAATATAACTATTGTAAAATAGATTGTGTCTGTAAAATGTGTATAAGATGTATAAACTGAAGGTAGAAGCCTAAGTGTTTATTAGTTTACTCCAATTGGGGGAAGGGTGGTAGGTTTTGCGGGGAATAATAAAGGTATATTCTTTTAAAAAGTATGTCTATATAGGTATGTGTATGTATATATGTGTATATGTATGCATAAGTGTATGTATATGGATATATATATTTACCAAAAACATATATGGGGGATTGGAAATGATGCAGACAATTACATTGATGGAAGCAAGAATTTTTCCGCAATATTAAGCTGATCCCCAAAAATTAAATAATAATAATATAAACTGCTCAAAAAAATACACTAAAATAACACGTCCTAGATCTGAATGAATGAAATATTCTTATTAAATACTTTTTTCTTTGCATAGTTGAATGTGCTGACAACAAAATCACACAAAAATTATCAATGGAAATCAAATTTATCAACCCATGGTGGTCTGGATTTGGAGTCACACTCAAAATTAAAGTGGAAAACCACACTAAAGGCTGATCCAACTTTGATGTAATGTCCTTAAAACAAGTCCAAATGAGGCTCAGTAGTGTATGTGTGGCCTCCACATGCCTGTATGACCTCCCTACAACGCCTGGGCATGCTCCTGATGAGGTGGCGGATGGTCTCCTGAGGGATCTCCTCCCAGACCTGGACTAAAGCATCCGCCAACTCCTGGACAGTCTGTTGGTGGATGGAGCGAGACATGATGTCCCAGATGTGCTCAATTGGATTCGGGTCTGGGGAACGGGCGGGCCAGTCCATAGCATCAATGCCTTCCTCTTGCAGGAACTTCTGACACACTCCAGCCACATGAGGCCTAGCATTGTCTTGCAGAGGAGGAACCCATGGCCAACCACACCAGCATATGGTCTCACAAGGGGTCTGAGGATCTTATCTCGGTACCTAATGGCAGTCAGGCTACCTCTGGCGAGCACATGGAGGGCTGTGCGGCCCCCCAAAAGAAATGCCAACCCACACCATGACTGACCCACCGCCAAACCGGTCATGCTGGAGGATATTGCAGGCAGCAGAACGTTCTCCACGGCGTCTCCAGACTGTCACGTCTGTCACAAGTGCTCAGTGTGAACCTGCTTTCATCTGTGAAGAGCACAGGGCACCAGTGGCGAATTTGCCAATCTTGGTGTTCTCTGGCAAATGCCAAACGTCCTGTGGACGTCGGGCCCTCATACCACCCTCATGGAGTCTGTTTCTGACCATTTGAGCAGACACATGCACATTTGTGGCCTCCTGGAGGTCATTTTGCAGGGCTCTGGCAGTGCTCCTCCTGCTCCTCCTTGCACAAAGGCGGAGGTAGCGGTCCTGCTGCTTGGTTGTTGCCCTCCTATGGCCTCCTCCACGTCTCCTGATGTACTGGCCTGTCTCCTGGTAGCGCCTCCATGCTCTGGACACTACGCTGACAGACACAGCAAACCTTCTTGCCACAGCTCGCATTGATGTGCCATCCTGGATGAGCTGCACTACCTGAGCCACTTGTATGGGTTGTAGACTCCGTCTCATGCTACCACTAGAGTGAAAGCACCGCCAGCATTCAAAAGGGACCAAAACATCAGCCAGGAAGCATAGGAACTGAGAAGTGGTCTGTGGTCACCACTCCTTTATTGGGGGTGTCTTGCTAATTGCCTATAATTTCCACCTTTTGTCTATCCCATTTGCACAACAGCATGTGAAATTTATTGTCAATCAGTGTTGCTTCCTAAGTGGACAGTTTGATTTCACAGAAGTGTGATTGACTTGGAGTTACATTGTGTTGTTTAAGTGTTCCCTTAATTTTTTTGAGCAGTATATATATATATATATTTTTTAAGATTAACATCTTTTGACCTCACATGTGAATTGCAGTGATTGCAGTGATCGGTGTTGCTAGTAGGTTTCGTTGTTGCTTAGTTGTTGTGGACTGGATGGCGGAAGGGCATAAACATCTGCCTCTGATTTCAAAGTTTGCAACTTCAAATTCAGCAAAAGTCATTTTTAAAATGTTGGTTTTAAACCTATCCCAGAACGTATCCCTTACCTTAACCATTCAGAGTTAATGCCTGACCTTAAGATTTCTGAGTTAATGCCTAAACTCCTACAGTATGTGAAAAAGTTACATGTGGAAGCTTTTTACATTTGAAACTGATTGTTTTTCACATGTGAACTTGCAATTCCACATGTGAAAAAAAAAATCTAATTTGCAGTTTCATGTATAAGAAACCAATGATTGTAAACAAACACTGTATAAACATGGTTAAAATGATCATTTTGATATAATGGATGGTCAGTCCTTCCATCCATAGCATAGTCTATGAATTTGAGAGTGGTTGCATTTCTCCAGCCCCATCCCCCAGCTAAACTTCTGAAGTCGAGAACAAAATTCTTAGTAATGCAAACATAAATAATGATATTGAAAGCAAAACATAAACCCCAAAGCATTGATAGCAAAACAAAATATTACATGGAAATCATTTTTAAACGTGAGAGCAAATGAATTTGTGCAAAAAAAGATTTCAGTGACATTTGTTTTAGAATAACGCAATGAAACGCCTCCCTCTTTCCTGCAATTTTCCACATCTTTGATTATGTTACCCTGGCCTATGCTTTTGTTGCCTCTGAAGCTAAGCAGGGTTGGTCCTGGTTGGTTCCTGGATGGGAGATCAGATGTAGCTGGAAGTGGTGAAAAATAAACAGGTGGGAAAAACAATTCACATATGAAACAGTGTCTGAAAACCACATGTCTGACTCCTGAACATATCAAGTGAAAAAAAAGAACTTTTTTTCAATGTTATTTTTTTGTAAGGGTAGCGCTGTGTGTTGATGTTTTATTGTGAAGAGTGTGAGGAGGCGGTAATGGAAGGCAGAAGTTTGGGAGCACACTCTGTCTCTCTTTCTCCATTCTCTCTCACTCTCTCTCTCTCTCTCTCTCTCATTTCTCTCTCCATTTTCTCTCTCTCTCTCTCTTTCTCTCTCTCCGGGTGGGTCAGTACAGCCCCTCACCTGGGATGTTAAAGTCCTGGCAGACTGGGAGTTCGGCCAATCTATCGCCATGGTTACCAACACAGAGCTAAAAATAACCTGGCCTTATAATGATCACATGGTTCCTCTGGGAAGTGTGTGTGTGTGTGTTTGAGAGAGGAAGAAGTTTCTCACACACACACACACACACACACACACACACACACACACACACACACACACACTGAATCTGAAAATCTGAATCGGAGAGAGAGGGTACGGGATTGGTAAGAGACACTCTCTAACTTTACATATGTAGAGAGCCACATCGGAGCTCAGCATGGACAGAGACAGAGAGAGAGGGAGAGCAGGAGAGATAGAGAGAGGGAGAGCAGGAGAGATAGAGAGAGGGAGAGCAGGAGAGATAGAGAGAGGGAGAGCAGGAGACATAGAGAGAGGGAGAGCAGGAGATATAGAGAGAGGGAGAGCAGGAGAGATAGAGAGAGGGAGAGCAGGAGAGATAGAGAGAGGGAGAGCAGGAGAGATAGAGAGAGGGAGAGCAGGAGAGATAGAGAGAGGGAGAGCAGGAGAGATAGAGAGAGGGAGAGATATACAATAAATATATACAAGAAAATACAGTTTTCCCAAATTCCCAGTGTCTAAACTCTGGTGTCCAAAACCCCAGTGTGTCCTGCCCTAGACCTTCTGTCTGAGGACCAACTAGGGTCACCCAGCCACATAATAATACACATAGGCACAAACGACCTGAGAACACAGCAGGAAAGGGTGGCCACAGCACTCAAGGGAGTGATTGAAAAAGCTTCTTCTACTTTCCCCAATGCACAAGTGGTTATCTCCACAATGCTACCACGAAAAGACTTCCACCTTGCTACCATACAGCGGGTAAACACAAGTATTTCCTGTGGCTGTCCCTCAAAACCAAAAGTCTACCTGGCCCACCACTCCACCCTGGACTTGAACAGCCTTTACGACCAGGTCCACCTGTACAAGGCAGCAGTGCCCACCTTCGCCTGGACCCTAAAGGACATCGCCCTCAACCACAGCCCCAACACCTCACATAGGTGTAAACTTGGCAGTAGAAAACCTAAACGGTATATTTGACCTCTCAGCTCTCCTATAAAATCTAAAAAATTCGAACAGAAAAACAAATAAAATTAACAACAATGACAAATGGTTTTATGAAGAATGCAAAAACGGAAGAAAGAAATTGAGAAACCTATCCATCGAAAAACATAGAGACCTAGAAAACCTGAGCCTACGCCTCCACTATGGTGAATCACTAAAACAATACAGAAATACACTCAGAAAATAGAAGGAACAGCACGTCAGAAATCAGCTCAATGTAATTGAAGAATCCATAGACGCTAACCATTTCTGGGAAGATTGGAAAACTAAACTAAAACAACAACAACACAAAGAGTTATCTATCCAAAACGGAGATGTATCGGTAAACCACTTCTCCAATCTTTTTGGCCCTATAAAAAAGAACAAACAGCAAAAACATATACATGATCAAATACAAATCTTAGAATCAACTATTAAAGACTACAATAATCCACTGGGTTCTCCAATTACATTGAATGAACTAAAGCACAAAATACAAACCCCCTAGCACAAAAAGGCCTGTGATGTTGATGGTATCCTCAATGAAATGATAAATATACAGACCACAAATTCCAATTGGCTATACTTAAACTATTTAACATCATCATTAGCTCTGGAATATTCCCAAATATTTGGAATCAAGGACTGATCACCCCAATCCACAAAAGAGCAGACAAATTTGACCTCAATAACTACTGTGAGATATGCGTCAACAGCAACCTTGGGAAAATTCTCTGCATTATCATTAATAGCCCACTCAATGTACTGAGCAAATGTCAAATTGGATTTTTACCAAATTACCATACAACAGACCACGCATTCAACCTGCACACCCTAATTGACAAACAAATAAACCAAAACAAAGGCAAAGTCTTCTCATGCTTTGTTGATTTCATTTGACTCAATTTGGCTATACAAGTGGTGTTGGGGGAAAAACATTAAAAACACAACACAAAAAACACAATATGTATTTCCACAGGGCCTCGGGATGAGACTGGGATGCAGCTTAAGCCCCACCCTCTTCAACATATATCAACAAATTGGCAAGGGCACTAGAACAGTCTGCAGCATCCGGCCTCACCGTGCTTCTACACCTGAATTGCTTGCTGTTTGGGGTTTTAGGCTGGGTTTCTGTACAGCACTTTGTGACATCGACTGATGTAAAGAAGGGCTTTATAAATAAATGTGATACTTGAATCTGAAGTCAAATGTATACTGTTCGCTGATGATCTGGTGCTTCTGTCCCCAACGAAGGTGGGCCTACAGCAGCACCTAGATCTTCTTCTTCACAGATCTGACTAAAAATACTTGAATCAGTCATAGAACCCATTGCCTTTTATGGTTGTGATGTCTGGGGTCCACTTACCAACCAATAATTCACAAAATGGGACAAACACCAAATTGAGACTCTGCATGCAGAATTCTGCAAAAATATCCTGTGTGTACAACGTAGAACACCAAATAATGCATGCAGAGCAGAATTAGGCCGATACCCACTAATTATCAAAATCCAGAAAAGAGCCGTTAAATTCTCAACCACCTAAAAGGAAGCCATTCCTAAACCTTCATAACAAAGCCATCAGAATGACCACAGTGACTGACCCAAACTTAAGGAAAGCTCAGTGTGCATAGCCTTTCTATTGAGAAAGGCCGCCGTAGGCAGACCTGGCTCTCAAGAGAAGACAGGCTATGTGCTCGCTGCCCACAAAATGAGGTGGAAACTTAGCTGCACTTCCTAACCTCCTGCCAAATGTATGACCATATTAGAGACACATATTTCCCTCAGATTACACAGATCCAAAAATAATTAAAAAACAAATCCAATTTTGATCAACTCCCATATCTACTGGGTGAAATACCACAGTGTGCCATCACAGCAGCAAGATTTGTGACCTGTTGCCACAAGAAAAGGTCAACCAGTGAAGAACAAACACCATTGTAAATACAACCCATAATGTTTATTGATTTTCCCTTTTGTACTTGAACTATTTGCACATAATATGACATTTAAATAGTCTTTATTCTTTTGGAACCTTTGTGAGTGTAATGTTTACTGTTACTTTTTATTGTTTATTTCACTTTTGTTTATTATCTACTTCACTTGTTTTGGCAATGCTAACATGTGTTTCCCATGCCAATAAAGCCCTTAAATTGAATTAACAATGAAATTTAAATTGAGAGAGGAAGATAGTTGAAGAGAGAGGAGAGCAAGAGAGTGAAAGAGAGGTGAAAAGATGACGAGAAGAGTCTCTACCTCACCAGCTCTGACACGTACAGATAGGCCTGTATGTACTTGAACTCCTTTTACAGATCTGCTGCAGAGGCAGGGGTGTGTGTGTGTGTGTGTGTGTGTGTGTGTGTGTGTGTGTGTGTGTGTGTGTGTGTGTGTGTGTGTGTGTGTGTGTGTGTGTGTGTGTGTGTGTGTGTGTGTGTAGCAGGTCAAAGAGGAGATGTAGCGAGCAGTCAATTACAGACAGCGTTTCACCAATGATGTCAGAGAAGCAGATTGCTGCTGTCTGTCTCTCGCCCTCTTGCTCACTCTCTCTCTCCCGCTTTCTCTCTCTCTCTCGCTCTCTCTCTCTCTCAGCGGTATGTGAGCGAGAGACATTGGGGTGTTTTGTCAGGCAGAATGCAGCAGAAAGGAGGTGAAGGTTTATTTCTTCCTAAAAGGTGTATTTTTCTCTTGTCAACAGCCGTGCTACCAGCTTCCCCTTGACTCCCTCCCTCTCCCTCCCTCCCTCCCTCTCTATCTCACACTATCTCAGCCTCATCCTTTACCCCCTCTCTCTCTCTCTTTCCATCTCTCACACTCCCTCTAGCCCTTTCCCTCTCTCTCGCTCTCTCTCTCTTTCCCTCTCTCTCTCTCTCTCGCTCTCTCTTTCTATCTCTCACACTCCCTCTAGCCCTTTCCCTCTCTCTCTCTCTCTCTCTCTCTCTCTCTCTCTCTCTCTCTCTCTCTCTTTCTATCTCTCTCACTCCCTCTAGCCCTTTCCCTCTCTCTCTCTCTCTCTCTCTCTCTCTTTCTATCTCTCCCTCTCCCTCTAGCCCCTTCCCCCTCTATCTCTCTCTCTCTCTCTCTTTCCCTCTCGCTGTCTCTCTCTCTCTTTCCCTCTCTCTGTCTCTCTCTCTCTTTCTCTCTGTCTCTATTTGACGCTGAACAGAGGACTGATTGGGCTATTCTGAGCTGAACAGTGTTGTAGTCGGCATATTACAGTGAGTTGTATTGCAGTAGTATTACTGAAATCAATGTCTGGAATTAGATAAAAACAACACAGTCACACACACACACACACACACACACACACACACACACACACACACATACAGGTCTCGGGGCGTTGGTTCTCTTCAGAATGCCGACATCAGACAGAGTCCCTCTGGCTGGCCCCTCCCCTGACCTGGATGTGCATCTCATTTGCATCTCATTATAAATAATGGAATTGAACTCTGTCTGGAGGGATGATGAGGATGGAAGGGAGGGAGGATGAAGACTTTGTGATCAGTCATGTCACCTGTGATACAAGCCACTTTTCGATGTCCATCCTTGTCTGCAGAGGTGACGTGGAAACCGGCCAGTAGGGCCGCACTGAGCGCTGTTACCTTCAAGTAGGTTTCCTTTTTTGCTTCGGTTAAGCATCTGCCTCTGATTCCAAAGGTTGCAAGTTCGAATCCAGTGATAAAAAGTTGTTTTTGAGATTTTTGTTTTAAGCCTATCCTAAACCTTACCCATTCAGAGTTAGTGCCTAACCTTAACCATTCAGAGTTAGTGCCTAACCTTAAGATTTTGGAGTTAAAACCTAAACTTAACCCTAACCTTAAAATTCTGAGTTAATGCCTTAACTTAACCCCTTCAAAATGTGATACTTGCGAAACATGGATGAACGTCTAATTCTGACGTGAGACTGTGCGAGCTAAACTCAGCAAAAAAGGAAATGCCCTCTCACTGTCAACTGCGTTTATTTTCAGCAAACTTAACGTGTAAATATTTGTATAAAAATAACAAGATTCAACAACTGATACATAAATGGAACAAGTTCCACAGATATGTGACTAACAGAAATGTAATAATATGTCCCTGAACGAAGGGGGGGGATCAAAAGTAACGGTTAGTATCTGGTGGAGTGGCCACCAGCTGCATTAAGTCCTGCAGTGCATCTCCTCCTCATGGACTGCACCGGATTTGCCAGTTCTTGCTTTGAGATGTTACCCCCGCTCTTCCACCAAGGCACCTGCAAGTTCCCGGACATTTCTAGGGGGAATGGCTCTAGCCTTCACCCTCCGATCCAACAGGTCCCAGACGTGCTCAATGGTATTGAGATCTGGGCTCTTCCAGATGGGTTGTTCAGTTGTACTGATCCTGTGCAGGTGTTGTTACACATGGTCTGCCACTGCAAGAACGATCAGCTGTCCGTCCGGTCTCCCTGTAGCGCTGTCTTAGGTGTCTCACAGTACGGACATTGCAATTTATTGCCCTGGCCACATCTGCAGTCCTCATGCCTCCTTGCAGCATTCTTAACGCACGTTCACGCAGATGAGCAGGGACCCTGGGCATCTTTCTTTTGGTGTTTTTCAGAGTCGGTAGAAAGGCCTCTTTAGTGTCCTAAGTTTTCATAACTGTGACCTTAATTTCCTACCGTCTGTAAGCTGTTCGTGTCTTAACGACCGTTCCACAGGTGCGTGTTCATTAATTGTTTATGGTTCATTGAACAAGCATGGGAAACAGTGTTTAAACCCTTTACGATGAAGATCGGTGAAGTTATTTGGATTTCTACAAATGATCTTTGAATGACAGGGTCCTGAAAAAGGGACGTTTCTTTTTTTGTGTGTAGTTGTCGTGATAGTTGTCGTGATAGCAGTTACTTATGAGTGTGTGCAGACACACACCAACATATTTGAATTCCTTGTATTGTGTCTCTCCCCTCTGCTGCCTGCTGCATTATAGCAGAAAGGAAGAAGCTTTTCAATTAGGCTTCCATCTCCCTGTAGGCATTTATTCTGACATGTGTGTTTGTGTTCTGATGTTCTTTTTTGGTCACCGTTCTCATTTCACACTTGTTATGTTTCCATGTAAGAGGCAGACTTGAGAATGGGAGTCCTGAGAATGGGTGTATATGATTAATAGCGTTGGGCATTTTGTGTGTGTCGTCTGGTGTGTGTGTTGTCTGGTGTGTGTGTGTGTCGCTAGGGATGTGTGTGTGGAAGTGTGGGGGTGGGGGGGGGGGACAAAGATCGGAGCAAGATAGCTGGGAGGAGGTTTGAGACGTGAAGGGAAAAACTAGGAGAATTCTTGCTGTGGGGTTTGGGGGTGTGGTGTGGTGTCAGTTTTGGGGCAATAGTAGGGTGGGGGTTGAAGTCAAGGCGTGTGTGTGTATATTATTATATGGCGGGTGTTATTATGCATTGAGATGAGTGCGTTGTCAGTGTGCTGTAAGTCATCAGCTGAACCTCCTCAGGTTCTGGTCTCAACCTCGTTATCACAGCTGGGAGAGATGAGCCTCTGACAGTCGCTATGCCAACACACCTCATCTAATCTCATCTCATAACCAAATGAGAAGATAGCACATCTTCTATAGTAGCTCATTCTAGTCCCCCTGTAGGCCCAGCACTCTATGTTTCCTCTGGGAGTTATGCAGTCATTTCCTACTGCGATTTCTCATCTGTCTGGTCTGACAATGTATTGTGGTTGTAGATAGAAGTGTAGTAACATACACTTCTATCTGCATTGTCCCTGCAGTCTAGAGTAGAATGTTGTACTCAATTAGTCATTGCGTTGTGGTGTTGTAGGCTAGTCTAGGTAGGATAATTGTGTTGTACCTAAACAAGATCAACAGGGGAGCTTTTTCCCCCCAAACACAATGATGCACCTGGCCTCTCCGCTGCCTATCAGCTATATTTGTTCTTCTGGATTCATATAGAAAATGAGTGCAGCTTCGAATGA
>NC_050570.1:26584899-26594899 GCF_013265735.2 Oncorhynchus mykiss
TAATCTTCAGATTCATTGTTTTACACAGTCTTACCACAGCAATGGCTGACCATGGTTGACCAACGCCCTTTTATACTGTCATAAGAAGTGTTATGTCCATTCTAGTGCTGTAATTCCATATCCTATGAGGCACATATTCTCTCTCTCCTCTCTCTCCCTCCCTCTCTTCTCTCCTCCCTCTCTTCTCTCCTCCAACTCTTCTCTTCTCTCCTCTCTCTCTCTCTCTCTCCTCTCTCTCCCTCTCTCTCTTCTCTCCTCCCTCTCTTCTCTCCTCTCTCTCTCTCTCTCTCTCTGAGGTGGGCTAGTTAATGTGATGCTCTGCGGTATCGTCCTAACACATCGCTGTCAATCTGGTCCTCATCACAGCGTGTATGTGTGTGTGAGTGTGTGTGTGCAGTCATTAGTTCATCGCCATGACTATCTCAGTGTCAGTATCCCCTTCTCCTCCTCTTTCCCCCCTCTCCTCCTCATCTCTCTCCTCTCTAATCTGAAAAAGCCATTCGTTATCTATCTCCATCTACAGTCTGTGGCTTTGTGGGTTTGGTCTGATATCCTACAGTTCCACATAGTTCCAAAACATACCAGCACCCCCCTCCTATCATATTATATTAGAATAATACCCTGCCCCACCACCACCACATCCACTTAATATTTCCATGACTGACAGTAAGCCTTGTGGTATTCAGCAGACAGAGGTTTGTCTTGTGTGTGTGTGTGTGTGTGTGTGTAGTTATTGAACAGCGGGTATCCTCCCTGTGCAGTGAAATCCTCTTAACTCTGCCAGGCTGTAAAATACCTTAGAGGTAGTTACTGAGGAAGAGGAGAAGGAGGGATGAACATTCATTTAATCCTAATGTCTGTCTGTGGCATAGACTGTTCTGCTCTCCTTCTCGCTCTCCTCGCTTTCTCTGTCTGTCTGTTTCTCTCCCGCTCTCTGTCTGCCGTAATAGTACATTCTTGGCAACAAATTTAAACACTATTCTTTTGGTACTGTGAGGCAAATGATGTGGTGAAATTGCAGAAAAATATGCTATATGGCTGGAAGGCATATTTAGATTGATTTCCACAGAATGCCAACTTTATACACACACACACACACACACACACACACACACACACACACACACACACACACACACACACACACACACACACACACACACACACACACACACACACACACACACACACACTTACACCTCTAGCGAACACCAACTGGTCCGCTTCGATAAGCCCACCCTCACTACCAGCACCCAGGGTGTGTCCAAGTTTTCTGGTGTTTCTGACCTTTGTTTTACAGTCCTTTTAGGATGGAGGCATTGTAGCAGCACCGACTGAGACGGCTCAATGAGAAAGAGAGAGAAAGAGAGAGAGAGCGAGTCGGCCCTTGGTGTATGTGTGTGTGTGTGTGTGTGTTTGAGACTGGGTCTGTGGTGGGTGTGTGGGCAGACTGATCACTAGAAACACGTTTGGACGTTTGAAAAGGTGCTGAGAACGTCGTTATATGCCTTCCTCTGCGCTCAACAAAAAACCCAGAAAAATGACTACTTAGCACCAGGTGTGAAATCGTGATGCTCGGAGCCAGAGTGCACTGCTCAGACCACTGTGCTATGGCAGTTCAATACACAGTGAGTGTATTAGGCACAGAAACAACTCTGCGGTTAAGTTAAGGCATTCATTCCAACAGTGTAAAGGGTTAAGGTTTGGGCTACAGAAACAACTCTAGGGTTAACTTCAGGCATTCATTCCAATTGGTTAACAATTCAGGCATGAATTCCGATTGGTCAAGTTAAGGATTAAGATTTGGGATATGTCTAATTAACTTCAAGTATAAATTCCATTTGGTTAAGTTAATGATTAATGTTTGAGATAAAGTATGAACAGAAAAACAAATCCATGGTTAGGTTTAGCAATTAATCAAGACTTACCTTGCTAACTCAATTTTGGTCTAAGCAGCGAACTTTTGTTATACAGACTCTGGGTTCAATCCTGTCTTTGGGTACTTTTTAAAATTCATTTTTTGCCCCTAGTGGGCGGTTTTGAGGGTGTCTCAACGTCCTGGGGGGATGTAAACTGGCAAATTTCGACTTGAATGTGGATTGATCTCTCTGGAATTAATAGGCTCTGCTCCCCATAGTTACATGTCCTCTAAACATGCACTGATGGGTGTGTGTGTACGCGTGTGTGTGGTTATTAATGAGCTTCTCTGCCCACCATTTCATACTCCCTAAACCTACACTGCAATGATTTTATTCATGGCCATATAAAGATATAAGCTACCCACTGGTTTACTGTATATTTCAGATATGTAGCAATGTATGCTGCATATTCAGGATACATCATAAGTCACCACAATAGGCGGGTCAGCACACAGTTAAGCACCACAACCTTCCGAGACACCCATAGCCAGGTGAAAGTGAAGAGAAAAGGGCCAACAAGCCGGCTGATATCTTTCTGTCAAAGGTAAGCTAAAACAAATGTCCTTTTATCCCTAGGCTGTAGGCTAACAATCACATACGGTGCAGTCGGGAATGTATTCAGACCCCTTGACTTTATCCTGTGGAGTTTTTACATTACAGCCTTACTCTAGAATGGATTCAATAGTTATTTCCCTTTTGTTCATCTACACACTATACCCCATAATGACAAAGCAAAAATTGTTTTTTAGAATTTGTTGCAAATCTATTAAAAATAAAAACTGAAATACTACATTTAAATAAGTATTCAGACCCTTTACTCAGGACTTTGTTGAAGCACCTTTGGCAGTGATTACAGCCTCAAGTTTTCTTGGGTATGTCACTACAAGTTTGGCATACCTATATTTGGGGAGTTTCTCCCATTCCTCTCTGCAGATCCTCTCAAGTTCTGTCAGGTTGGATGGGGAACGTCACTGCAGAGCTATTTTCAGGTCTCTCCAGAGATGTTCAATTGTGTTCAAGTCCTGACTCTGGCTGGGCCACTCAAGGACATTCAGAGACTCCTGCGTTGTCTTGGCTGTGTGCATAGGGTCGATGTCCTGTTGGAAGGTGAAGCTTCACTCTAGTCTGAGGTTCTGAGAGCTGTGGACAGGTTTTCATCAAAGATCTCTCTGTACTTTGCTCCGTTCATCTTTCCCTCAATCCTGTCTAATCTAATAGTCCCTGCTGCTGAAAAACATCCCCACAGCATGATGCTGCCACCACCATGCTTCACCGTAGGGATGGTGCCAGGTTTCCTCCAGACGTGCCGTTTGGCATTCAGGCCAAAGAGTTCATTCTTGGTTTCATCAGAACAGAGAATCTTGTTTCTCATGGTCTGAGAGTCAATTAGGGGGCTTTTGGCAAACTCCAAGAAGGCTGTCATGTACCTTTTATTGAGGAGTGGCTTCCATCTGGCCACTTTACCATAAAGGCCTGATTGGTGGAGTGCTGCAGAGATGGTTGTCCTTCTGGAAGGTTCTCCCATTTCCACAGATGAACTCTGGAGCTCTGGCAGAGTGACCATCGGTTTCTTGTTCACCTTCCTGAGCAAGGCCCTTCTCCCCCGATTGCTCAATTTGGCCAGCTCTAGGAAGAGTCTTGGTGGTTCCAAATTTCTTCCATATAAGAATGATGGAGGCCATTGTGTTCTTAGGGACCTTCAATACTGCAGAAATATTTTGGTACCCTTCCCCAGATCTGTGCCTCGACACAATCCTGTCTTGGATCTCTACAGACAATTCATTCAACCTCATGGCTTGGTTTTCGCTCTGATATGCACTGTCAACTGTGGGACCTTATATAGACAGGTGTGTACCTTTCCAAATCATGTCCAATCAATTGAATTTACCACAGGTGGACTCCAATCAAGTTGTAGAAACATCTCAAGGATGATCAACGGAAACAGGACGCACCTGACCTCAATTTCGAGTCTCATATCAAAGGGTCTGAATACATGTAAAGAAGGTATTTCAGTTTTGTATTTTTATCGAATTTGCAAAAATGTCTAAAAACCTGTTTTGCTTTGTCATTATGTGGAATTGTGTATAGGTTGATGAGGAAAAGACTGTATCGTAACAAAATGTGGAAAAAATCGAGGGGTCTGAATTCTTTCCAAATGCACCGTCTTTTAGGCCTACATTTACAGAGGTCAGTCCAGATTCAAGTCAAACTTTAATGCTTTTGCAGGTCCCCAGGACTTTGTGAGACGCTGTCAAAACCATCCACTAGGGGCAAAAAAAGTGCCTGGAGCTGGGATTGAACACAGGTCTATGGAGCAGGAGTGTGCTGCTTAGACCACTGCGCCATCTGTCCAAAGTAAGTCAACAAGGCGAGTCTTAATCGCTGACTAAACTTAACTGTGGAGTTATATTTCTGTTTTAACCCTGTCCCTAAACCTTAATCGTTGTTTTAACCAATCTGAATTAATGCCTGAAATGTTAACCAATCGGAATTAAGGCCTGAAGTTACAGTGCCTTGCGAAAGTATTCGGCCCCCTTGAACTTTGCGACCTTTTGCCACATTTCAGGCTTCAAACATAAAGATATAAAACTGTATTTTTTTGTGAAGAATCAACAACAAGTGGGACACAATCATGAAGTGGAACGACATTTATTGGATATTTCAAAATTTTTTAACAAATCAAAAACTGAAAAATTGGGCGTGCAAAATTATTCAGCCCCTTTACTTTCAGTGCAGCAAACTCTCTCCAGAAGTTCAGTGAGGATCTCTGAATGATCCAATGTTGACCTAAATGACTAATGAGGATAAATACATTCCACCTGTGTGTAATCAAGTCTCCGTATAAATGCACCTGCACTGTGATAGTCTCAGAGGTCCGTTAAAAGCGCAGAGAGCATCATGAAGAACAAGGAACACACCAGGCAGGTCCGAGATACTGTTGTGAATAAGTTTAAAGCCGGATTTGGATACAAAAAGATTTCCCAAGCTTTAAACATCCCAAGGAGCACTGTGCAAGTGATAATATTGAAATGGAAGGAGAATCAGACCACTGCAAATCTACCAAGACCTGGCCGTCCCTCTAAACTTTCAGCTCATACAAGGAGAAGGCCATGATCACTCTGGATGAACTGCAGAGATCTACAGCTGAGGTGGGAGACTCTGTCCATAGGACAACAATCAGTCGTATATTGCACAAATCTGGCCTTTATGGAAGATTGGCAAGAAGAAAGCCATTTCTTAAAGATATCCATAAAAAGTGTCGTTTAAAGTTTGCCACAAGCCACCTGGGAGACACACCAAACATGTGGAAGAAGGTGCTCTGGTCAGATGAAACCAAAATGGAACTTTCTGGCAACAATGCAAAACGTTGTGTTTGGCGTAAAAGCAACACAGCTGAACACACCATCCCCACTGTCAAACATGGTGGTGGCTGCATCATGGTTTGGGCCTGCTTTTCTTCAGCAGGGACAGGGAAGATGGTTAAAATTGATGGGAAGATGGATGGAGCCAAATACAGGACCATTCTGGAAGAATGGTGGAATCTGCAAAAGACCTGAGACTGGGACGGAGATTTGTCTTCCAACAAGACAATGATCCAAAACATAAAACGAAATCTACAATGGAATGGTTCAAAAATAAACATATCCAGGTGTTAGAATGGCCAAGTCAAAGTACAGACCTGAATCCAATCAAGAATCTGTGGAAAGAACTGAAAACTGCTGTTCACAAATGCTCTCCATCCAACCTCACTGAGCTCGAGCTGTTTTGCAATGAGGAATGGGAAAAAAAAATTCAGTCTCTCGATGTGCAAAACTGATAGAGACATACCCCAAGCGACTTACAGCTGTAATCGCAGCAAAAGGTGGCGCTACAAAGTATTAACTTAAGGGGGCTGAATAATTTTGCAATTTTTCAGTTTTTGATTTGTTAAACAACAAATATCCAATAAATGTCATTCCACTTCATGATTGTGTCCCACTTGTTGTTGATTCTTCACAAAAAAATACAGTTTTATATCTTTATGTTTGAAGCCTGAAATGTGGCAAAGGTCGCAAAGTTCAAGGGGGCCGAATACTTTCGCAAGGCACTGTAACTCTAGAGTTGTTTCTGTTTCTCAAACTTTAACCATTAACTTAACCCAGTTAGAATGAATGCCTTAGTTAACCATAGAGTTGTTTCTGTGTGTCAAATATGCCTAAAATATTAGAGCTCATGTGGAAGCTGTTTGCCTAATTACAGGACTTTGCCACTAGGAGCTACCAGAAGTAGGCTGGGGATTTGCTAGGGCGTTGTGGACGGGGGTGGTGGATGGGTGTAATCCGCAAGCTCTGTCTCCAAGGGTCGCATTTTCCATCTCAGTGATAGGCACTCCTTTTTGCAACTTCCAAATGTGTTGTTTCATCCCAAACACATCGAAATTTGATGTTTAGAGCGACTTCGAAATGTGATGTTTGGAGAAACCTGAAAAAACGTATTATTCTGCAGTGAGACTGTGAGAGCTTGTTGACATTCAAAACTAGTCCAAATGAATGAAATGGTGTGGTGACCTTGACAGAACTTTGAGTTGATTCAAATGTGACAAATACAACAAAAACTGTTAGATTCCAGTCCATATTTCTCCATTTACAGTGTTATAATCATGTCCTATTTTTCCCCTGTTGGTATTATATGCTTTTAAATAGCATTTCCGGTTTGAACGAGAATTCTGGGATGTTAACGTGATGGTTGCAATTTTCCTCGTGAAGGAAAATGTGAAAGGTGCGGACCTTGTTGAGTCCATGCTCAGACGAATTGAGGCTGTTCTGAGGGCAAAAGTGTACACTCAGTGTATATACACTGTATAACCATGTCTGTATAAAATATGAAGGACAGTATTGAGTGCCTTTTCATGTTCTACAGCTGTCAAGTTATGCTCAATGAGTCTCTCTCTCTCTCTCACTCTCTCTCTCTCTCTCTCTCTCTCTCTCTCTCTCTCTCTGTGTGTGTGTGTGAGACCACATCTTTGTTCAGCATAATTTCTGCAGACAGATACAGAATATGAATCACCCCTACTTCACTCTCTAACCCTCGGCTGTTACACTACAAATCTGTGTGTGTGTGAGTTTGTGTGTGCATGCACGTGTGTGTAGCTATGCATTATCTCAGTGTTAAAAGCTCATTCCCAGGTGACTACACTGATCCTGTGTAGTCTATGAGAGGAGAACTCTGCAATCTCTTATTGTACTCACACTCACCCACTACCCCTTTCTCCTCATCCCACTTTCTCTTTTGTTATGTCGCTGTGTGTGTGTGTGTGTGTGTGTGTGTGTGTGTGTGTGTGTGTGTGTGTGTGTGTGTGTGTGTGTGTGTGTGTGTGTGTGTGTGTGTGTGTGTGTGTGTGTGTGTGTGTGTGTGTGTGTGTGTGTGTGTGTCAGATTACCAGAGGGTCTGTGGCTCTGTCCAGATCCAGCCAGGTCGTTCAAGATTGACGTCAAAATTGCACGTCTATCTATGCCTTCAAAACCAGCCACTAGGGGCAACAAGCAGGCTTTTGCTAAGGCGTTGTAGATACCCAACCTCTGGATCTGAAGGTTGCATGTTTGATCCCAGATGGAGACACTGGTTTTTGATTTTTGGTTTTAACCCAATCCCCAAATATAATCCTTACCTTAACCAATCAGAATGATTGCCTAAATGATACAGAGCAGCAGGAGCAACAAAAACACTTTGACGTTTGGAGAATGTGGATGAACGTCTAATTTTGCAGTAAACTGTGAGAACTTGTTGCCAGATCACCAGAACAATGCATTTTGGGTTCTTTGTCAGAGCGCTTACACATTAGAGACCCCGGAGGAGAGAGAGCGAGAGAATGAAAGAAAAAGTGAGGAGGAGGAGAAAATGAGTTGGGGGAAGAGAGTTGGGGGGGGGGGGGGTAAAATTGTATTGCACTACATGTAGGGGATCGTTAAAAATCTACAGGAAATCTGTGCTTCTGCAAGAAAGGGACAAACACACACACACATACAGGATATGGTGTTTCCTCTGATGTGGTAAATTACTGTCTGATTAGACTGGAATGAATGATTCCCACAGGAGATATACAGCCCCTCTTTATAACGCTCCCTCTAGTCATTACTCCATCCCTTCCTCCCCTCACTCCTCCCTTACATCCTTCAATCCAGTCTTCACTCCATCCCTGCCTGTCTCTCTGCTCCTTTCCCCTCTCCATTACTCACACCCCTCTCTCCAACCTCTCTGCCCCCCTCCACTTTCTCCTTTACTCTCTGTCATCCTCAGGCCTCTTTCTCCTCCCCTGTTCTCCATCTATCTCCAAACTCCCAATCTCCTTCCAATGCTGCACTGCACTTTCCTCACTGACTTTGTGTGTGTGTGTGTGTGTGTGTGTGTGTGTGTGTGTGTGTGTGTGTGTGTGTGTGTGTGTGTGTGTGTGTGTGTGTGCGTGCGTGCGTGCGTGCGTGCGTGCGTGCGTGCGTGCGTGCGTGCGTTCGTGCGGGAGGGAGATTCTGGCGAATCAGCGTGACTCAAGCTGGAGGGCTCATGAATATTTAATCAGGGGGAGACAGACTTATACAACATACACACACACCCACACACCCACGCTTATACTGCGAGGAACCAACTGACTGTTACATGGCCTCCCTTTGCAGAAAATCTCAAAGTGTGTGTGTGTTTGTTTGTTTGTGCTTCACAGCTCTCTTCACAGTCTCAGTAAGTGTCTCTCCTGTGGTTCAGGACTTGTTCATCCCTTCCTGCATGGTGAGGGTGTTAGCTTCCCCTTGTTGAATCTCAGGTCTTGGTCATCCTGCATGTTTCAGGACTTGTTTCCACACCTGTGATTAGTGTGTCAATGTGTGAGACTGTGTACAGTTGTTTGGATGAGACAGCGTAGAATTGTCAGCGTGTGACCGTGTCTGATACATTATTGAAGAACAATCGCTTTGACTTCTCTCTCCCTCTCCCTCTCCTCCCTCTCTTTCTCTCTTTCTCTTCCTCTATCTCTTTCTCCCTCTCTTTCTCTCTCTCTCTCTGTTCCAGGTGTAATCAGGTGTGTGTTCCTCAATATAAATCAAACAGTGTCTCTGTCTACTGAGCACGCTCTGTCTCGTTTGCTCTGCTTCCAAAAGGATCATCAACATCTGTTGCCTGTTTCAAGTCAGGCACAGTTAGCTCTCTTTCTTCCCATCTTCATCCCTCTCTTCCTCCCTTTCTTATTGTTCCATCTTCATCAAAGACTGTAGCAGGCCACTGTTCCTCCAGAGGCTTGATCAATTGCTCTGAACATTAAAGCCAGAGAGAGAGAGAGAGAGAGCGAGAGAGAGAGAACAAGGAAGAGGCAAAGAGAGAGAGAGAGAGAGAGAGAGAGAGAGAGAGAGAGAGAGAGAGAGAGAGAGAGAGAGAGAGAGGGAACAAGGAAGAGGCAAAAAGAGAGAGAGAGAGAGGGAACAAGGAAGAGGCAAAGAGAGAGAGAGAGAGAGAGAGAGAGCGAGAGAGGGAACAAGGAAGAGGCAAAGAGAGAGAGAGAGAGAGGGAACAAAGAAGAGGCAAAGAGAGAGAGAGAGAGAGAGAGGGGGGGGGTACAAGGAAGAGGCAAAGAGAGAGAGAGAGAGAGAGGGAACAAGGAAGAGGCAAAAAGAGAGAGAGAGAGAGGGAACAAGGAAGAGGCAAAGAGAGAGAGAGAGAGAGAGGGAACAAGGAAGAGGCAAAGAGAGAGAGAGAGAGAGGGGGAACAAGGAAGAGGCAAAGAGAGAGAGAGAGAGAGAGGGAACAAG
This sequence comes from Oncorhynchus mykiss, assembly GCF_013265735.2. Taxonomy (NCBI): domain Eukaryota; kingdom Metazoa; phylum Chordata; class Actinopteri; order Salmoniformes; family Salmonidae; genus Oncorhynchus; species Oncorhynchus mykiss. The sequence continues at coordinate 26,594,588 of NC_050570.1, forward strand.
GAAGAGGCAAAAAGAGAGAGAGAGAGGGAACAAGGAAGAGGCAAAGAGAGAGAGAGAGAGAGAGGGAACAAGGAAGAGGCAAAAAGAGAGAGAGAGAGAGGGAACAAGGAAGAGGCAAAGAGAGAGAGAGAGGGAACAAGGAAGAGGCAAAGAGAGAGAGAGAGAGAGAGAGAGAGAGGGGGTACAAGGGAGAGGCAGAGAGATAGAGAGGGAGGGAACACGGGAGAGGCAGAGAGCTAGAGAGAGGGAACAAGGGAGAGGCAGAGAGCTAGAGAGAGGGAACAAGGGAGAGGCAGAGAGATAGGGAGAGGG
>NC_050570.1:26599899-26622399 GCF_013265735.2 Oncorhynchus mykiss
GTAATCTACCCAGGCTGGTTACTCATGATACAAGTCAGTATTTGACGTCCATCCATGTCCGAGGACGTCAGGAGATGACATGGAAACCGGCTACTAGGGGTAACAGTGAGCTCTGTTACCTTCAAGTAGGTTTTCATGTTGTAGACTGGGATGGTGGATGGATGGAAGCATCTGCCTCAGGTTCCAAAGGTTGCGTGTTCAAATCCAGTGATAGAATTTGAAAGCCTTCGACTCAATTTGGCATGAGGGTCTGCTATACAAATTGGAAAGTGGTGTTGGGGGCAAAACATATGACATTATAAAATCCATGTACACAAACAACAAGTGTGCGGTTAAAATTGGCAAAAAACACACACATTTCTTCACACAGGGTTGTGGGGTGAGACAGGGATGCAGCTTAAGCCCTTCCCTCTTCAACATATATGTCAACGAATTGGCGCGGGCACTAGAAAAGTCTGCAGCACCTGGCCTCACCCTACTAGAATCTGAAGTCAAATGTCTACTGTTTGCTGATGATCTGGTGCTTCTGTCACCAACCAAGGAGGGCCTACAGCAGCACCTAGATCTTCTGCACAGATTCTGTCAGACCTGGGCCATGACAGTAAATCTCAGTAAGACCAAAATAATGTTGTTCCAAAAAAGGTTCAGTCGCCAGGACCACAAATACAAATTCCATCTAGACACTGTTGCCCTTGAACACACAAAAAACTATACATACCTCGGCCTAAACATCAGCGCCACAGGTAACTTCCACAAATCTGTGAACGATCTGAGAGACAAGGCACGAAGGGCATTCTATGCCATCAAAAGGAACATAAATTTCAACATACCAAAAAAAAATACTTGAATCAGACATAGAGCCCATTGCCCTTTATGGTTGTGAGGTCTGGGGGGTCTGGGGTCTGCTTCACAAAATGGGACAAACACCAAATTTAGACTCTGCATGCAGAATTTTGCAAAAATATCCTCCGTGTACAACGTAGAACACCAAATAATGCATGCAGAGCAGAATTAGGCCGATACCCACTAATTATCAAAATCCAGAAAATAGCCGTTAAATTCTACAACCACCTAATAGGAAGCGATTCCCAAACCTTCCATAACACAGCCATCACCTACAGAGAGATGAACCTGGAGAAGAGTCCCCTAAGCAAGCTGGTCCTGGGGCTCTGTTCACAAACACAAACACACCCCACAGAGCCCCAGGAAAGCAGCACAATTAGACCCAACCAAATCATGAGAAAACAAAAAGATAACTACTTGACACATTGGTAAGACTTAACAAAAAAACAGCAAACTAAAATGCTATTTGGCCCTAAACAGAGAGTACACAGTGGAAGAATACCTGACCACTGTGACTGACCCAAACTTAAGGAAAGCTTTGACTATGTACAGACTCAGTGAGCATAGCCTTGCTATTGAGAAAGGCCGCCGTAGGCAGACATAGCTCTCAAGAGAAGACAGGCTATGTGCTCACTGCCCACAAAATGAGGTGGAAACTGAGCTGCACTTCCTAACCTCCTGCCAAATGTATGACCATATTAGAGACACATATTTCACACACAAATCCACAAAGAATTCAAAAACAAATCCAATTTTGATCAACTCCCATATCTACTGGGTGAAATACCACAGTGTGCCATCACAGCAGCAAGATTTGTGACCTGTTGCCACAAGAAAAGGGCAACCAGTGAAGAACAAACACCATTGTAAATACAACCCATATTTATGTTTATTTATTTTCCCTTGTGTACTTTAAACATTTGTACATTGTTACAACACTTTATATATATATATATATATAATATGACATTTGTAATGTCTTTATTGTTTTGAAACTTCTGTGTGTGTAATGTTTATTGTACATTTTTATTGTTTATTTCACTTTTGTATATTATATACCCCACTTGCTTTGGCAATGTTAACATATGTTTCCCATGCCAATAAAGCCCCTTGAATTGAATTAAATTGATAGGAAGCTGTTTTTGTTTTAAGCCTATCCCAAACCTTAACCCTTACTTTAACCATTCAGAGTTAATGCCTAACCTTAAAGATTCAGAGTTAATGCCTAAACTTAACCTAAAAATTCAGAGTTAATGCCTAAACTTAACCTAAAAATGCAGGGTTAATGCCTAAACTTAACCTAAAAAATCAGAGTTAATGCCTAAACTTAACCTAACAATTCAGAGTTAATGCCTAAACTTAACCTAACAATTCAGAGTTAATGCCTAAACTTAACCTAACAATTCAGAGTTAATGCCTAAACTTAACCTAAAAATTCAGAGTTAATGCCTAAACTTAACCTAAAAATTCAGAGTTAATGCCTAAACTTAACCTAAAAATTCAGAGTTAATGCCTAAACTTAACCTTTAACACTTTGTAATGTGATGTTTGAGAAACATGGATATTCTAATTCTGGCGTGAGACTGTGAGAGTTGCTAGATCTTCCTGTCCCCTGGGCGTATCAGCTAACATACTGCACGTTTAGGATGTGGGAACTTCTACAGATGTGTACGCTGGTGCATTGGTACATTTTGGGAGGCAACCCATCTGTCTAGAGAGACTCAGATCTCTGATTGAATCCTCGTGTCCATTCTCAGCAGGTTAAGCTTGAGGCAATGTTCTACCATAGAGCTACTTCTAGTAGATTGTGTTATATTCTGTCTGTTCTATTATTTCTTACACACAATTATCGTTATGACAATGGCTGGGTTGGCAAAGCATTCTGCAGCTTGTGTGTCACACAGGTGCTTGTTTGTGTGTGAATCTTTAGGACAATGCGTGCCGTGTGTGTGTGAATGTTTAGGACAATGTGTGCCGTGTGTGTGTGTGTGAATCGTTAGGACAATGCGTGCCGTGTGCGTGTGTGAATCGTTAGAACTATGCGTGCCGTGTGTGTGTGTGAATCTTTAGGACAGTGCGTGCCGTGTGTGTGTGTGAATCGTTAGGACAATGCATGCCGTGTGTTTGTGTGAATCGCTAGGACAATGCGTGCTGTGTGTGTGTGAATCGTTAGGACAATGCGTGCCGTGTGTGTGTGTGAATCGTTAGGACAATGCGTGCCGTGTGTGGTTATAATCTCTTCCTCTGGGACGATAGCATTATGGTGCTCCTGCCAGGCCCACACACCCAGGATGAAGCCTGGGGAGCGGGTTAGGTCCTCAGGGGGAAGGGCTTGAACTGGCTCCAGATCTGCCCATGTGGAGGACTGAGAGAGCTGAAGTAGCACGGGTCTGTTTTTGAGTCTGTGCCCATTCAATATGCTAAGGAGAATGGGGGAGCGTGAAGACCTCACTCTCTGTCTTTTTGTCTGTCTGTCTGTCTGTACATATTATGTGTATAGTTATTCCGAGACTAAAGTATATTTTTTCTCACCCTCATCTGTCTCATCAATCTCCTTCTCTATTTCTCCAACTTACACCTTCACATCAGAGAGAGACTGTTTGTTTCCGTATGTGTGTGTTTGCTTGTGTTTTCAAGTTGTGTGTGTGTGTGTGTGTGTGTGTGTGTGTGTGTCTGTGCAACTGCTTACCTGTTTTGGGCTACACATAAATCATCATTACAGACAGCAGGTGTGTGAGTGTGTATTTGTGTGTGCACGCTGCTGAACAGGAAATGCAGTGTTCTAGGTTTCCAGGCCCTTCTGTCCAACCCTACTACACACACACACACACACACACACACACACACACACACACACACACACACACACACACCCCGTCTGCAGTAAGAGCAGGGGGTGTTATGTCAGTACTGCACTTACTGTATTAGTGACAGACACCATTATGCAGCATCGCTGGCTGTATCTCTACTGTATTAGTGACAGACACCATTATGCAGCATCGCTGGCTGTATCTCTCTACTGTATTAGTGACAGACACCATTATGCAGCCTCGCTGGCTGTATCTCTCTACTGTATTAGTGACCAACACCATTATGCAGCATCGCTGGCTGTATCGCTCTACTGTATTAGTGACAGACACCATTATGCAGCATCGCTGGCTGTATCTCTACTGTATTAGTGACAGACACCATTATGCAGCATCGCTGGCCGTATCTCTACTGTATTAGTGACAGACACCATTATGCAGCCTCGCTGGCTGTATCTCTACTGTATTAGTGACAGACACCATTATGCAGCCTCGCTGGCTGTATCTCTCTACTGTATTAGTGACAGACACCATTATGCAGCATCGCTGGCTGTATCTCTACTGTATTAGTGACAGACACCATTATGCAGCATCGCTGGCTGTATCTCTACTGTATCAGTGACAGACACCATTATGCAGCATCGCTGGCTGTATCTCTCTACTGTATTAGTGACAGACACCATTATGCAGCCTCGCTGGCTGTATCTCTCTACTGTATTAGTGACCAACACCATTATGCAGCATCGCTGGCTGTATCGCTCTACTGTATTAGTGACAGACACCATTATGCAGCATCGCTGGCTGTATCTCTACTGTATTAGTGACAGACACCATTATGCAGCATCGCTGGCCGTATCTCTACTGTATTAGTGACAGACACCATTATGCAGCCTCGCTGGCTGTATCTCTACTGTATTAGTGACAGACACCATTATGCAGCCTCGCTGGCTGTATCTCTCTACTGTATTAGTGACAGACACCATTATGCAGCATCGCTGGCTGTATCTCTACTGTATTAGTGACAGACACCATTATGCAGCATCGCTGGCCGTATCTCTACTGTATTAGTGACAGACACCATTATGCAGCCTCGCTGGCTGTATCTCTACTGTATTAGTGACAGACACCATTATGCAGCCTCGCTGGCTGTATCTCTCTACTGTATTAGTGACAGACACCATTATGCAGCATCGCTGGCTGTATCTCTACTGTATTAGTGACAGACACCATTATGCAGCATCGCTGGCTGTATCTCTACTGTATCAGTGACAGACACCATTATGCAGCATCGCTGGCTGTATCTCTCTACTGTATTAGTGACAGACACCATTATGCAGCCTCGCTGGCTGTATCTCTCTACTGTATTAGTGACCAACACCATTATGCAGCATCGCTGGCTGTATCGCTCTACTGTATTAGTGACAGACACCATTATGCAGCATCGCTGGCTGTATCTCTACTGTATTAGTGACAGACACCATTATGCAGCATCGCTGGCCGTATCTCTACTGTATTAGTGACAGACACCATTATGCAGCCTCGCTGGCTGTATCTCTACTGTATTAGTGACAGACACCATTATGCAGCCTCGCTGGCTGTATCTCTCTACTGTATTAGTGACAGACACCATTATGCAGCATCGCTGGCTGTATCTCTACTGTATTAGTGACAGACACCATTATGCAGCATCGCTGGCCGTATCTCTACTGTATTAGTGACAGACACCATTATGCAGCCTCGCTGGCTGTATCTCTCTACTGTATTAGTGACAGACACCATTATGCAGCCTCGCTGGCTGTATCTCTCTACTGTATTAGTGACAGACACCATTATGCAGCCTCGCTGGCTGTATCTCTCTACTGTATTAGTGACAGACACCATTATGCAGCATCGCTGGCTGTATCTCTCTACTGTATTAGTGACAGACAACATTTTGCAGCCTCGCTGGCTGTATTTCTCTACTGTATTAGTGACAGACACCATTATGCAGCCTCGCTGGCTGTATCTCTCTACTGTATTAGTGACAGACACCATTATGCAGCATCGCTGGCCGTATCTCTACTGTATTAGTGACAGACACCATTATGCAGCATCGCTGGCTGTATCTCTCTACTGTATTAGTGACAGACACCATTATGCAGCATCGCTGGCCGTATCTCTCTACTGTATTAGTGACAGACACCATTATGCAGCATCGCTGGCCGTATCTCTCTACTGTATTAGTGACAGACACCATTATGCAGCATCGCTGGCCGTATCTCTACTGTATTAGTGACAGACACCATTATGCAGCCTCGCTGGCTGTATCTCTACTGTATTAGTGACAGACACCATTATGCAGCATCGCTGGCCGTATCTCTACTGTATTAGTGACACACACCATTATGCAGCATCGCTGGCCGTATCTCTACTGTATTAGTGACAGACACCATTATGCAGCATCGCCGGCCGTATCTCTCTACTGTATTAGTGACAGACACCATTATGCAGCCTCGCTGGCTGTATCTCTACTGTATTAGTGACAGACACCATTATGCAGCATCGCTGGCCGTATCTCTACTGTATTAGTGACAGACACCATTATGCAGCATCGCTGGCCGTATCTCTCTACTGTATTAGTGACAGACACCATTATGCAGCCTCGCTGGCTGTATCTCTACTGTATTAGTGACAGACACCATTATGCAGCCTCGCTGGCTGTATCTCTCTACTGTATTAGTGACAGACACCATTATGCAGCATCGCTGGCTGTATCTCTACTGTATTAGTGACAGACACCATTATGCAGCATCGCTGGCTGTATCTCTACTGTATTAGTGACAGACACCATTATGCAGCATCGCTGGCTGTATCTCTACTGTATTAGTGACAGACACCATTATGCAGCATCGCTGGCTGTATCTCTACTGTATTAGTGACAGACACCATTATGCAGCATCGCTGGCTGTATCTCTACTGTATTAGTGACAGACACCATTATGCAGCATCGCTGGCTGTATCTCTCTACTGTATTAGTGACAGACACCATTATGCAGCCTCGCTGGCTGTATTTCTCTACTGTATTAGTGACAGACACCATTATGCAGCATCGCTGGCCGTATCTCTACTGTATTAGTGACAGACACCATTATGCAGCATCGCTGGCTGTATCTCTACTGTATTAGTGACAGACACCATTATGCAGCATCGCTGGCCGTATCTCTACTGTATTAGTGACAGACACCATTATGCAGCATCGCTGGCTGTATCTCTACTGTATTAGTGACAGACACCATTATGCAGCATCGCTGGCCGTATCTCTCTAATGTCACAATGTTGTTCTGTTGCTTTTGAAATGATTTAAAAAAAACTTTTCTACTATATTCATGCTTTTGATTTCTGCTTCTCTCTCTCCTTTTCCGCATTTATCTCCCTTCTTTGTGTGTACGTGTGTGTACGTTTGTGTACGTGTGTGCACGTGTGTGTACGTGTGTGTGTACGTGTGTGTGTCTATATTATGGGAGGAGGCGTGACAAAGTGCCTCTGTCTTCATCGTCTTCCAACAGTTAGCTCCAGTGTCCCCTGTCCTCCGCATGCTCCTGCCCAAGAGAATGTGTGTGTGTGTGTGTGTGTGTGTGTGTTAGCATGCTGGTCAGAGGGAGTTCCATGGTATTAATGTGTGTGTGGAGGCAGTGGTGTGAGCTGAGACAATCTGCTGAGACCGAGACTGTTTGATCTACGCTGAGTGTATAAAACATTTGGAACACCTTCTTAATATTGAGTTGCACCCCCTTTTGCCCTCAGAAGAGCCTCAATTCGTCGGGGCATGGACTCCACAGGGATGCTGGCCAATGTTGACTCCAATGTTTCCCACAGTTGAGTCAAGTTGGCTGGATGTCCTTAGGTTGGTGGACCATTCTTGATAAACACGGGAAACTGTTGAACGTGAAAAACCCAGTGGCGTTGCAGTTCTAGATACACTTAAACCGGTGCACCTGGCCCCTACTACCATACTACTACTACCGCCTGGCACCTACTACCATACTACTACTACCACATGGCCCCTACTACCATACTACTACTACCATACTACTACTACTACCACCTGGCCCCTACTACCATACTACTACTACCGCCTGGCACCTACTACCATACTACTACTACCGCCTGGCCCCTACTACCATACTACTACTACCACATGGCCCCTACTACCATACTACTACTACCATACTACTACTACTACCACCTGGCCCCTACTACCATACTACTACTACCGCCTGGCACCTACTACCATACTACTACTACCGCCTGGCCCCTACTACCATACTACTACTACCGCCTGGCCCCTACTACCATACTACTACTACCGCCTGGCCCCTACTACCATACTACTACTACCACATGGCCCCTACTACCATACTACTACTACCATACTACTACTACCACCTGGCACCTACTACCATACTACTTCTACCACCTGGCACCTACTACCATACTACTACTACCGCCTGGCACCTACTACCATACTACTACTACCATACTACTACTACCACCTGGCACCTACTACCATACTACTACTACCATACTACTACTACCGCCTGGCACCTACTACCATGCTATTACTACCATACTACTACTACCACCTGGCACCTACTACCATACTACTACTACCATACTACTACTACCGCCTGGCACCTACTACCATACTACTGCTAACACCTGGCACCTACTACCATACTACTGCTAACACCTGGCACCTACTACCATACTACTACTACCGCCTGGCACCTACTACCATACTACTACTACCATACTACTACTACCGCCTGGCACCTACTACCATACCTCGTTCAAAGGCACTTAAATCTTTTGTCTTGCACATTCACCCTCTGAATGGCACACATGCACAATCCATGCCTCAATTGTCTCAAGGCTTAAAAATCCTTATTTAACCTGACTTATCCCCTTCATCTACACTGATTGAAGTGGAGTTAACAGGTGACATCAATAAGGGATCATAGCTTTCACCTGGATTCACCTGATCAGTCTGTGTCACCTGGTCAGTCTATGTCATGTTTTGTACACTCAGTGTACAAGTCTGGCAAGAGGACTGATACACACTCAGAACCGACAGGCTCACTGTCACCTGGACACGGCTGGAACCATTGAAAAAAGAGAAGGCTGAGAGACTGTGAAGAAAAGATTGAAGCAGTGCTGTTAGGAAATTATTTTGTGTCTGGCAGGCTCACAGGACAGTGGTGCATCTTACAGATAGAGGGAAGAGGAGAGAATGAGACCCTCCTTCCCTTCATCCTCTGTCTCTCTCTTTGGGAGTTAGGAAGGCTCATTTCCTCCTTCTATCCCTCCATCCCTCCTTCCCTTCATCCTCTGTCTCTCTCTTTGGGAGTTAGGAAGGCTCATTTCCTCCTTCTATCCCTCCATCCCTCCTTCCCTTCATCCTCTGTCTCTCTCTTTGGGAGTTAGGAAGGCTCATTTCCTCCTTCTATCCCTCCATCCCTCCTTCCCCTTTCTCAAGTGTTTTGTTCAGTCCTAGGCCTGAAGCTCCACACACATCCCTCTGTCTCTCCTTCGGACAGATTATCTCTGTGTGTGTGTGTGTGTGTGTGTGTGTGTGTGTGTGTGTGTGTGTGTGTGTGTGTGTGTGCCATGCATGTCTGTGTGTGTGTGCTGTGCATGTGTGTGTGTGTGGGGTGTGTGTGCGCCGTGCATGCCTGTGTGTGATTGTGTGTGCTGTAGACGGACGGCCAGAGTCCCAGGGAGTGATAGGGGCCGGCTGGGGACTACACCAGTGCTGACTCACTTCTCTGAGAGGGATCCAGACAGGGACACACACAGCTGTGTCTCAAGTGGCACCCAATTCCCTATGTAGTGCATGACTTTTGTTCAGAATGAGTGCGCTATGCTTCCATTTGGGGTGCACACACACAATCTTGTCTACCTCTTGTTCCTTCTCTCCCACTCTAACCTCTCTTTTACAGTAAGACTAACACTGCTTTATACAGTGTTTGGGCTTCTGAAGGGACTATGTCAGTATGACGTAAGGTCTGATAGTCAAACAGCTTAGTAGAAAACCCTAGTTGCATTTACATGAAAAGGCTCTATCCATTACAGACACTCATCCTGCAGTCTTTGGGATAAACCGCTCCCAATGACAGTTATAGGATTAAAACAACAACGCACACCCTCTCTTGCTCCCTCCTTTTATCTTCAGCAGTGAGGCTCTAACCAGATAAATAGTCCTCCTACAGGTCTGTTCATATTGGAACACAAGGAGGAGAGAACCTTAGGAGTGGTTTACTCGGCCTGGGCAAGTGCGTGTGAATGTGTGTTCAATCATAGACCAAAATCCCAATCCCACCCAATTTACCATGCCTGCATTCTTATACCAGCTGTATAAAAAAAAAGCCCTCCAAAGACCTAGTCACGATGCCTGCATTTTCACAGACCCTGTAACCAAAATGCAGGTATCGGGTCCGTGTGAATGGCTCTCTGCTTTTATACAGGTACATTTATTGACACTTCTATTGTCCGAACACCTCCATAAGGGCTGGCCTGCTCATTAGGCAGCATTAGGCGGATGCCTATGGCAGGAAGATTGACGAGGGCGGAATTTTCTTATCCAATCTGACCAAGACATACCTCCAACAGCACATAAATCCTCACATAATTCTGCCCCAAAACAATGACAATTTCTCTCAACCAGTGGCATGTGGGCTTTTTAGGTGAGCGCTGATGCCGCCCTGTGAAAAGGAGAGACACAACGCTCCATCCAACGTTCATTCCCTAAAAAATTTGAACAGAAATCATGTAGCAGATAAAGCCTATGGTAGAAAGAGTATGTGGCCTTTTCTGTAGCCTACAGGCTGGAGATAAAATGTATGACAATGTAGTGAGACGGAAACATTTTACATCATGCAGGTTATATAGCCTAATCTAAATGGTCCCAAATCCCCCCAAAATTTGCTGCCATGTTAACAAACAACATATCCTAAAAACACTACCGGTCAAACTGAAATGGACAATATGGAACGGACAATCAGGCTACTCACAGCTGCTGCCCAGGAGTTTCACCCTGGGGGCTAAATTGTCATGATCAGTGGTTTCAAGTTTGTATCGGTCAATTTTTGACGAGCTGATCATAGCAAAAAAGAACAGACTTCTGCATTTCCCACAGTGTAATTATATTGATTCTCATTGCAAATAGGCTCAGGATATACCCTGATAAAGATGGGAAGCTGATACTCAGAGCTTTAACAGACAGATTGATTAGTCACAGGCATCAGGACTAATAAAGCAAACAGAACTGACTGTTTTACAAACGGTAGACCTACCACATGGACGGGCGTTCATAAAATTAAAGGTCAGTGCGGTCCGGACTGGCCTTGATTCACACATTACGGGCTTTGGCTTTGGTCCTGTCCGGATCAAATCTGAACAAATCATAGACATCTATTTTCAACGTCTGGAAAATACATATTTTCAACTTTCCCTCAGAACTGAAAATGAACCTGATTTCAACGTAGTGAAAGAACACATTTTTCATTGTTTCGGAAAAATACCTTTTCAACGTTGGGAACATCCATATTTTAAACGTCTGGAAAATATTTATTCTCCGTTTTTATTCAGAAGCTAAATTAAACCAGATTTCAACACCTGGAAAAAACGTACCTAAAAAAACAAACATTTTGCTTTCTGGGACTGTTCTAGTTTTGCGGGGCAGCAATTTTGTTTGTCTCACCTAGGGCACCAGAATGGCCAGGACCGGTCCTGTGTGTGTGTGTGGTGTGTGTGTAGAGAAGAGAAGAGACAGAAAAGAGGAGAAGAGAGAGGGAGAGAAAGAAGGACATAGTAAGAGTGATGGGTTAAGATGGCGGGAGAGGAGGAGAGATAGAGGGAGTGACACAACAAGCTCTCACAGTCTCACTGCAGAATTATACATTTATCCACATAACTTCAAAAACATCACCTTTCTAAGTGTTTTGACACCCTGGGTTAACTCCTCCTACAGTATCATTCCGTTTCTCCAATCATCAAATTGCGAAGTTACTCCAAACTAAATTTTGTGGACGATTTTGAAGGCATTTGCTGACGTCCTCAGCACATGGATAGACGTCCAATTTTGATGTCTCTCTTGAGCGATCTGCCTATGTGACAACCAAGAAAGCGCAACAGTGCAACAGAGGGAGAGAAAAGTTGAAGCTCAGAGTGAGAGAGAATGGGAGGGAAGGTGATAAAACAGAAGAGCGAGAGGGAGAAAGTCCTGCTCCCCCTGTGTGTGTGTGTCTGGGCTGGGTGGGGCCTTGTGGTAATGAACTCTGAGTGGGACCTTACTCTCTCTCAGGTGTCTAGACTTGACTGTACATGCAACTTGCCAGAATTCTACAAATGGTGAAATAAGCAAAATATGATAACGCAACATCAACTGATGGCCATAGCTAACTACTGTAGCAACATCAACTCCAGCTACCTCTGTAGCTAGCCAGCAATCTAGTAAGCAACGCTAAAGGGATTGTAAATGGGTTAGCCTACTTCTGTATTTCTAAATATTAGCTAGCTAGCTGGCTACCATTTATGAGGCCAGCAAACATGTTCCTCACATGCTAGGAACACATTTCCTCCAACGTTATAATGGAAAGGTCCAGTGTGGCTCAGTTAGTTGGGCATGGCGCATTCAACGCCAGGATTGTGGGTTTGATTGCCATGGGGAACCAGTACAAAAATCTATGCACTCACTACTTTAAGTCGCTCTGGATAAGAGTGTTTGCTAAAACACATGATTTCTTGAGACTTGTGGGAGGAGTCCTGATGACGTCGCCCATTGTATTCGGTAGCCTGATTGCGTACAGAAACATCCGCACACAATGCATTCCTGACCACCTCCTGACGTTGTTAGCCAGATCTGAACAGATCTTTTCAATGCATTCTTATTCTGATAGCGGAAGTCACATGTAAGTGTCAGGTGTAGATACAACCTCAGGCATGCACGCACCCACCCACACTTCCACTGCCGCCAGTCCACTATGAATTATTGATTGTTGAGAATAAGTGATTGGTTCACCTTAAGGCCCATCAGATTATAGCTGACTACACCATCTCATACCTCCCTCCAGCTCTCCTTCCTCCTGTTTAATGTACAGTGTATTCAGAAAGTATTCAGACCCCATCCCTCTTCCCACACTTCCATCATTTTCAAATTGATTAAATAATTGTTTTCCCTCATCAATCTACACACAATACCCCATAATGACAAAGTGTCACGCTGGTGTAAAGGATGTGGAGACAGGCACAGGGACACATCTGGGTTTTAAACACACCCAAAACAAACACGTATACAAAACACTGGGATGTACCCAAACAAAAGAGCGAGGGTAAACCTCGTAGAACGACACGGGACGAGACCCGTAATACACAATGCACAAAACAGGCAGCACAGGCTGAGACAACACATAGGCACTCACACCACCAACGGACACGGGAACAATGATCCACAGCCCAATGGGGGGAAACAAAGGGCACATTTAAACAAATACAATCAGTGAGGAATTGGAACCAGGTGTGGTGAACAGAATGCAGTACCCCCCCGATGACCACAGAGATGTGGTACATGTCGGTCCTGGCGCCGGCGGTGGAAATCCCTGGTCAGCGAAGCATCCAGGATGTCCACCGCAGGAACCCAGCACATCTCCTCTAGGCCGTACCCCTCCCAGTCGATGAGGTACTGGAGATGCCCTGTCCCTCCCCCGACGCCTCGAATCCAGGATGTCCATCGCAGGAACCCAGCACATCTCCTCTAGGCCGTACCCCTCCCAGTCGATGAGGTACTGGAGACGCCCTGTCCCTCCCCAGACGCCTCGAATCCAGGACCTCACAGACCGAGTACGCCGGACCTCCCTTGATGTCCAGAGGAGGAGGCGGGGTGTCACTGGGTCCAGCCGCAGCGAGGGGACCAGGCACCACAACTGGTACATCCGACAACACCACAACTGGTCCATCCGACAACACCACAACTGGTCCATCCGACAGCACCACAACTGGTCCATCCGACAGCACCACAACTGGTCCATCCGACAACACCACAACTGGTCCATCTGACAACACCACAACTGGTCCATTCGACAACACCACAACTGGTCCATTCGACAACACCACAACTGGTCCATCCGACAACACCACAACTGGTCCATCCGACAGCACCACAACTGGTCCATCCGACAGCACCACAACTGGTCCATCCGACAACACCACAACTGGTCCATCCGACAGCACCACAACTGGTCCATCCGACAACACCACAACTGGTCCATCCGACAACACCACAACTGCTCCATCCGACAGCACCACAACTGGTCCATCCGACAACACCACAACTGGTCCGTACGACAATGGCGCAACTTTGGCAGCTTATTCGTGTTGCTATGATCGTCCTCGGGGCCGGTGTCGTCCCGCTGGTGTTGGGGGGGGGGGGGGGGGGGGGTACTGTGACATTATGCACACCTGGTCCCCATTCCCACTGATTGTATTGTAAATGTGCCCTTTGGTTCACCATTTGGCTGTCGATTATTGCGCCAATGTCCGTTGGTCATGTGACTGACTACCTGTGCTGTGTTGTTTTTGTTTTCGGGCCGCTTGTATTGCGCAGATGATTACGGGTCTCGTCCCGTGTGGTATCATTGTGTGCGTGTACGTTAAGGGGTCTCGCCCCGGTGTATTTATTTGAGGTACTCCTCGGTCTTTTGTTTGGGTTTCAACCCTGTGTTTTGTATATGTGTTTGTTTGGTCTTCGTCCCTGTGCCTTTACATGGCTTTTCTGCGTTCATCTTTCCCTCGATCCTGACTAGTTTCCCAGTCCCTGCCGTTGAAAAATTGAAACCTGTTTTTGCTTTGTCATTATGGGTTAAATGTGTGTAGATTGGCGAGGGGGAAAAAACAATTATATATATTTTAGAATAAGGCTGTAACATAACAAAATGTGGAAAAAGTCAAGGTGTCTGAATACTTTCAAAATGCATCGTACACCTCCTCATACCTCCCTCCATCTTTCTCTCCAGCTAGCACATTTGGTTCCTTGTAAGTTGTGGGAAAGTATGTTTTTGGTTTTCACAGACATTTGGTAAAACTTTTACATTCTGAGAACAGAAGTGAACATTTTGGCTGTTCTGGGAGCGTTAATTTTAGTTTGCAGGGAGGTTCTGGGAGCGTTAATTTTAGTTTGCAGGGAGGTTCTGGGAGCGTTAATTTTAGTTTGCAGGGAGGTTCTGGGAGCGTTCATTTTAGTTTGCAGGGAGGTTCTGGGAGCGTTCATTTTAGTTTGCAGGGAGGTTCTGGGAGCGTTAATTTTAGTTTGCAGGGAGGTTCTGGGAGCGTTCATTTTAGTTTGCAGGGAGGCTCTGGGAGCGTTCATTTTAGTTTGCAGGGAGGTTCTGGGAGCGTTAATTTTAGTTTGCAGGGAGGTTCTGGGAGCGTTCATTTTAGTTTGCAGGGAGGTTCTGGGAGCGTGAATTTTAATTTGCAGGGAGGTTCTGGGAGCGTTCATTTTAGTTTGCAGGGAGGTTCTGGGAGCGTTCATTTTAGTTTGCAGGGAGGTTCTGGGAGCGTTCATTTTAGTTTGCAGGGAGGTTCTGGGAGCGTTCATTTTAGTTTGCAGGGAGGTTCTGGGAGCGTTCATTTTAGTTTGCATTGAGGTTCTGGGAGCGTTCATTTTAGGTTGCAGGGAGGTTCTGGGAGCGTTCATTTTAGTTTGCAGGGAGGTTCTGGGAGCGTTCATTTTAGTTTGCAGGGAGGTTCTGGGAGCGTTCATTTTAGTTTGCAGGGAGGTTCTGGGAGCGTTCATTTTAGTTTGCATTGAGGTTCTGGGAGCGTTCATTTTAGGTTGCAGGGAGGTTCTGGGAGCATTCATTTTAGTTTGCAGGGAGGTTCTGGGAGCGTTCATTTTAGTTTGCAGGGAGGTTCTGGGAGCGTTAATTTTAGGTTGCAGGGAGGTTCTGGGAGCATTCATTTTAGTTTGCAGGGAGGTTCTGGGAGCGTTCATTTTAGTTTGCAGGGAGGTTCTGGGAGCGTTCATTTTAGGTTGCAGGGAGGTTCTGGGAGCGTTTTACTTTAGTCCCTTGACAGTTTTTTATTAACGCTCTGAGAATGGAAATTGTAGGTTCTTTTGATTTTTTTTAAAATACTTCCTTAAAACTTTCACCAAATGTTTCAATAAGACTTTCAATAACACTGCTAGCTTATTTGGGGTTAACTTTTTTGAACTTCAAAAGTTATATGCTACCTGGGATTGTTCTCAGAACATAATGTGCTAGCTGGGTCTTCACTCCCATCCCTCTCTCCATATACACATCCACAGACCTCCCTCCCTCCCTCCATCTCTCTCTTCCTCTCTCCATCCCTCTCTCCATATACACATCCTCAGACCTCCCTCCCTCCCTCCATCTCTCTCTCTTCCTCTCTCCATCCCTCTCTCCATATACACATCCTCAGACCTCCCTCCCTCCATCTCTCTCTTCCTCTCTCCATCCCTCTCTCCATATACACATCCACAGACCTCCCTCCCTCCCTCCATCTCTCTCTTCCTCTCTCCATCCCTCTCTCCATATACACATCCTCAGACCTCCCTCCCTCCCTCCATCTCTCTCTCTTCCTCTCTCCATCCCTCTCTCCATATACACATCCTCAGACCTCCCTCCCTCCATCTCTCTCTCTTCCTCTCTCCATCCCTCTCTCCATATACACAACCTCTTCTCTATCCCCTTTAACTTCCTCTCTCTTCCCGTCTCTATGACTTCCTTTCTTTCTGCCTCTCCACCCCTATCTCTCGTCATCCTTCTTTACATTCTTTTCCCCTCCCTCCCTCCCTCCCTATACTCATCTCCCTCCCCCTCACTCCCTTTCTCCCCCCTTAGTGCGAGTCCGTACCCTGACCGCTGTGTGTCATGTGATTTGTCATGGCTAGCCAGTGTACTGAGATGCGCATCAGATCAATAACACTGACACATACACATACTGTACACACACACACTTGAGGGCTGACATGCGGCCGGTGCAGTGACAGGGCGGAGATGAAGTGAGGATGGATGGATGAAGGGAGGAATAGATGGATGGAAGGAAGGAGAAAAGGTCATGGAAGGAGGTCAAAGGTGAACGTTCTATTACGGAACAGACGTTATTGACAATGGAGTCTCACACTAACCTGAATAACACGTTTGTAGGGTGTATGTGTGCGTGTGTGTGTGTGTGTGTGTGTGTGTGTGTGTGTGCGAGTGCCTGTGTGCATGGTTGTATGGGTGTGTGTGTTTAAGGCTACATTGTACGAGATTTATAGGATCCATTTGAGGGACAGAGAGAGGGACAGCAAGTCGTTAGGTCACAGGCTCATCAGGTGAACCAGCTCAGTTGCAGCTGTGCCCTCCTGAACAGACTAGGTGTGTTATGCTCATGAGTTATCAGGATTAGACTAATGGAATTCCAGCAGTTTAACCCCACCTTCCAGATGACATTCCAGGATGTGTTTGTGGAAATAGAACACTGTTGTTTTTAGTAATCTGTTTGGCTACATTGATTTACTATATTGATGAAGAACGCTGTCTATATCAAGCTTTGGCAGCGTTTCAGGGTGTTTGTGTGTGTGCGTGTTAGAGTTTGGCAGGATTTGAGCGTCTCCTCTCAGTACATGCTGACTCCCTGAAAACAGCTTAAAGTAGAGTTAAACCTGTCTCTTTCTTCCTTGTCTTTTGTGTGAGTTTCAGAGAGTGTGTGTATGTTTTTGAAACAGAGTCTGTTTGTGCACGTGTGTGTGTGCTTGAAAGTATGTGTATGTGTGTTTGGGAGAAGGTAGAGTGTGTGTGATTGTGCGTGTGTGCGTGCGTGTGTGTGTGTGTTTGTGTGTGTGTGTATTTGAGACAGTGTGTGTCTGTGTACATTTCTGTTCAGTCACGGGTGAGTGACTGACACACAAAATAACCCTTGTGGCTTAGCCTGCCTCTACAATCAGCTAACACAGAGACATCGACACACATACACACACACGCGCATGCTCCCACACACACACATTAACATAAGTGTAGCAGCAGAGGTAATTATCAGAGCAGCTGTTGAGGGAGAAAGAAAGTTTAGCCGTCACACCACAGGAAGGAGCCAGGGGAATAATTAGCCTGTAACACCTGTCAAACTTTCACAAAGAGGAAATGTGTTATTCTGCCTCTCTCAATCGAGGAACACAATCACCACACTGGAGTGGTGTTATCTACAGTTAAAGGGGAACAACAACCAGGAACAATGAGTTGATATCCTGCTTATAACTCCACGACTCAGTGTAAGACTGTCTGTCAAAAATCACATCTCACCTCTTCAGGAAGATAAATATACTGCATCTCCTCTCTCTCTCTCTCTCTCTCTCTCTCTCTCTCTCTCTCTCTCTTTCTCTCACTTTCTCTCTCTTTCGCTCGCTCTCGTTCACTCTCTCTAATTCTCTCTCTAATTCTCTCTCTCTCTCTCTCTCTCTCTCTCTCTCTCTCTCAATTCAATTCAATTCAATTCAAGGGCTTTATTGGCATGGGAAACATGTGTTAACATTGCCAAAGCAAGTGAGGTAGACAATATATACTCTCTCTCTCTCTCTCCCTCTCTCTCTCTCTGTTTCTGTGTTGCTACCCTAAGCACTCTCTATTCAGATTACCTTTCATTCTGCACCCAGCCTCCGATCTGCTGACACTGCTACCTCTCATGGAGAAATTTAGCATATGTATGGTGGGAGTGTGTGTGTGTGTTTGCTGAGTGATGCTGTAGGACTGTTCTTATTCCCAGATCTCCTGGGACAGCATTCTGAGGAGTCATGAATATACAAGAGCATCTGTCCGAATAGAACACACACACGGCCGGAAGGGTGTCGGCCTGTCTCCCCTGACAACGTTGACTCCTCCCAGCAGGAACTCTCCTTGTCATGGTTACTGGGACAGATGGATTTGCATAATCATAAATATTGATGAATATTTGTATGTAAATATGTAAATGCTGATATAAAAGTTTGCGTGTCCATATGGAGGGAGTGGACTTCGCTTTAAATGTGTTTTAGTTAGAGGAGAGATCAGGGATGGTGAGTGTCTTTGGTGTGTGTGTGTGTGTGTGTGTGTGTGTGTGTGTGTGTGTGTGTGTGTGTGTGTGTGTGTGTGTGTGTGTGTGTGTGTGTGTGTGTGTGTGTGTGTGTGTGTGTGTGTGTGTGTGTGTGTGTGTGTGTCTGTATGATAATAAAGTGATGGAGAGAAACAGTGTGTCAGTGTCTCAGTTAGTGTTGCAAAGCTACGGTCAGTTACCAAAGTTACCAAAATCATCATTAAATCTTCATTAACAGATAATCTATGGTAGCGTTGGTAATTTAAACTTGAATAACAAAAAAATAAAATGTTTTCATATTCATTTGTTTTATCTGTGTCCATATTGGATATGACTTTCCAGTGGATAGTCCATACGTTTTATGAGTGTGTGTGTGTGTGTGTGTGTGAGTGTCTGCATGTCCCTTGAAGAGTCTGCTCTGCATCTGTCTGAGACAGCTGAGGATGACATAAAAAGTTGAGAAGTGTGTATCTTCCAAAATAAATGCCTCTGCACTACACTCTCTCTCTCTCTCTCTCTCTCTCTCTCTCTCTCTCTCTCTCTCTCTCTCTCTCTCTCTCTCTCTCTCTCTCTCTCTCAGTTCAACCCAATCACCAATCAACCAGAACACATGCATTATTACCGATGTTGCTTCTGACTCTGAAACAGAACATCTCCTATTAATGGTGTCGACTGAGCCATTTTAAAACAGCTGAAAAACGCACGCACATCTCACACCAGACAGGACTGTTAAGCGGTGGGCGGTAGACAGCAGAAAACATTTCCCTTGCTCCTCTCCCTCCCAGGAAGTGTCTCTGGTGTCCGAGCTCAGCTGAAGTGCTCAGGCGCTGGGTCTCTGTGGGAGAGATTCTCCCTGGAGATCCAATTACACTGGAACAAACTGAACCACACCAGTTCATAGACAGAGAGAGAGAGTCCTTAGAGGATTGGCCATCAGACAGAGAGGAAGAGAGAAGGATGGAGGTATGGAGAGAGAGAGAGGTTGGGATATTATTAAAGCAGGTAGGGAGAGAGAGAGAGGTTGGGATATTATGAAAGCAGGTAGGGAGAGAGGGAGAGAGGGATTGCGAGGGAGAGAGGGAGAGAGGGAGGCAGATGAAAGGAGAGATAGAGGAAAGGAAGAAGGGAAACAATACATACAAAAGAGGGACCTGAGTCATCCACACCCACTCTGCTCTGACTGGGAAGAGGAGGCCTACCTGGTCCAAGTCTGCCTCTCTCTCGCTCTCTGTTGTTTTCTTTAAATTTATATTTAATCTCCCCTCCTCCAGTCCATCTAACGTTCTTCTTTCCTCATACTCCCTCTCTCCCTCTCAATCCCTCTCTCCCTCTTTCCCTTTCAATCCCTCTCTCCCTCTCTCCCTCTCAATCCCTCTCTCCCTCTCTCCCTTTCAATCCCTCTCTCCCTCGCTCCCTCTCAATCCCTCTCTCCCTCTCTCCCTCTCAATCCCTCTCTCCCTCTCAATCCCTCTCTCCCTCTCAATCCCTCTCTCCCTCTCTCCCTCTCAATCCCTCTCTCCCTCTCTCCCTCTCAATCCCTATTTCCCTCTCTCCCTCTCAATCCTTCTCTCCCTCTCTCCCTCTCAATCCCTCTCTCCCTCTCTCCCTCTCAATCCTTCTCTCCCTCTCTCCCTCTCAATCCCTCTCTCCCTCTCTCCCTCTCAATCCCTCTCTCCCTCTCAATCCCTCTCTCCCTCTCTCCCTCTCAATCCCTCTCTCCCTCTCTCCAGTTCAAACTATAAATCAATTTTGGTGTAGAGGCGGGTATTTCTCCAGAGTCCAGTAGCAGTGATTGTTAAGACAGACAGCATTATACATGAAGTACCTCTGAACTGTAGCAAGTGGTGTTTTTACGGGTTCAAGTTTGTGTGTGTTTTGTTTTTCCAAAGTAGAAATCCGTGTTTTTACTGGACAAGAAAGGTTTGCAACTCTCTCTCATCTCACACACACACACACACACACACACACACACACACACACACACACACACACACACACACAGGGCTGCAGTGTGACAGATGGAGAGTGGTAGAGGTAGGGCAGAACAGATTTTAAATGTAGGAGAGATGGTCTCACAGGGACCTATAGGAATGAATAATTTAGCCACCCACACCATACAGGGTTAACACCCCACACACACACACACACACACACACACACACACACACACACACACACACACACTCACTCACTCACTCACTCACTCACTCACTCACTCACTCACTCACTCTCACACACACACACACACAATCACACTCACGTACACACAGACACACACACCTCGGAGCTGTTTTATCATGATCGTAAAGCTGAGAGATGGAGTATGAGGCAACTCCCACAAGACAGCCTCCATTTTATTTGTTCTGTTTCTTTTTCTTTACATCCTCCAAATCCTATATTCCGTCTGAGTTGTTTAATTCCTAGTGGAGGGCTGGGGTTGACCTCTCACCCCTGGCCTTAGTGAAGTCAGCAGCTCTCACTCCGGAAACCCAGTGACTCAGGATGTTTCACTGTTGCTTAGTAACAGACCAGAGTGGCCTAAAAACACATTTATATCCAGAACACTGCTCTCTGTGTCTCTGTGTATGTGAGAGCTTTTGGTGTTGAAGCAATAATTGTGTTGTTGTTTATGTAACGTACTGTGTATGATAATCAAACCTCTCAGTCGCTCTGTCACTCCTCCCGCTCCTGGGGATAGAGTGACAGTATGTACACGCTACAGCTCTTCTCTCTCACCACTATCTGCAAAACACATATTCATCACTTAGAAATTATAGAACCCACTGCAGCGACTGTCTGTGTGTGTGTGTGGTGTGTGTGTGTGTGTGTGTGTGTGTGTGTGTGTGTGCCCACTGCAGTGAGTATCTGTGCATAATTTCCATTAATCAGCTGAGTTAAAGATCGTAATGAGTTGTTATCAAAATGCAAATTGAGCCAATGACAACAAACACAGCCTACAAAGATAAAAGAGGCTAGGGACACGCACACACAGCATACTTAAATAGTGCGGGCTGTCTGGTGACAGACTGGTGACAGACAGCCCTGTAATATAGGTATAGTCTGTGATTATAGGGAGAGAAACTAAGGGTGTCTGCGTCTGTGAGTTGTCGGTGTCAGACAGACAACAACTGAAGTTGATATAGGTGTGTGACACGTTTCATTGTGTGTGTGTGTGGGTGTGTGTGTGTGTGTGTGTGTGTTGTTTGTCTGCAGTAACAGGGAAGGTGAGATAATAGGTGTGACATCCCATTATGTTTAATCTCAACCTCTGATCCCACTTCCTCTTCCTGTCTGACACTTCCTGTCGCCAGGAGATGTCTCTGTTTAAATAACCTCTGTGGTGGTGATGTTTGCTGCCCACGGTGCTTAATGGGATGCAGAGTTTGGACTTGAACCTCTGGGCTATTATTGATATATAATAATGGGAACATTTTCTATCCGATACACAGACTGACACAGACAGGCAGTCAGTCAGGCAGGCAGGCAGGCAGACAGGCAGACAGGCAGACATACAGACAGAGACAAACACCCATCACACAGTAGTCGTACCGTCTCCCTCCCACTGAGACTGTATTCCCTAGATTGACAGTTACATTGTGTTGTAGAGGGCTGCTGTGAATTAGCATACTGCCATGGCGATTTCACACTCTGTAACTTGTATTTGACCCTCTCTTGAAGAACATAGGCTTGTGTGTGTGTGTGTGTGTGTGTGTGTGCGCGCATGAGCAGTTCTGATGCGAGGGAT
>NC_050570.1:26624899-26664899 GCF_013265735.2 Oncorhynchus mykiss
AATGAATATTTAGGCATATTGTGTTCTTTGATATTTATCTACAACATTGGTGTGTGTGTATGTGTTCACCGTACATATGTGTGTCTGTTTTTGTATGAGGGTACCTGTGTGTGTGTTTCACTCCAAACTCCAGGCTGTTAGTTTGTCTGTGGATGATTGGCTGTGTTGCTATGGTGGCCAGAAAGGCCGATAATAACTCTGTAGCCAGAGAAGGCCAGAGAGAGATGGTCATTGATTTTACCACAGACAAATGTTGTGTGTGTGGATGTGTGTGCGTCTGTGTGTGATGCGTAAGTGCTAATGCCAGTGCACAGATGGGAAAGCAAATAACAGCATGATGAATGGAACAGCCAAGAGTTGATTCATTCCCAACAACACAGGACATGCACGCGCACACACACACACACACACAACACTCCACATTCCATCCGACAGATGGTATAGGACTGTCTGCGTATCTCCAGGTGCAATGGTGCGGCTAATGCCTCTGACCTGCATGAGCGATACAGAATACTATAAATATGTGAACGTATGCATTATCAGTAAGTGTGTGTGAATATCAGTATTTATCTTAGTTTGAGTGTCTCTCTATTAGCTACCTCATTTCCACTCTTTGTTACCATGGGTAAACCAGCTGTAGTTTCTCAGTTTACCCTCCTACTTTACCTTCCTACTTCCAGAGCTCAGTGCTGGGCTGGAACCATCCTAAGAGGGTGTTGTTGTGTATGTATGTCTCTCTAGGGAGGACTGGACAGGCCAACCTTCTCTGGGTTTATTGATCACAGTGTATCCCAGCCTCCCTCAAGAACCACAGTGTCATTTATAGGGGATTAGCAGTGTAGTGTTGTGTTTCAGAGTGTGTATGTGTGTGTGGAGGAAGGGACAGATTTTATCCTCCCCCAGGCAAACCTGCTCTCTGACCAGGTCACAGCCAATCACAGCTGAGGTTATAGGTCAGGGCCATGGTGGATACTAAATCAGGCTCAGGGGAACTACGGTACCATGAAGGGGGTTTAAAGGTGAAGTAATCCTATGCCTGGAATAATAGCAGATCTGAGGATGGGGGTTGGACAGATTTTTGGGGTTGGTAGCCTACCTAATGGTAAAACAAGAGGTCATGTTAGAAAGATAAGATGTGTTTATTTGGTGGCTTGGGCTCACATTAAGATTGGGGTCCTTTCCATTTTAATTCAGAGGTCTCTCTATTTAAATGCAAGTGAAGAATTAAACGGTTATATTTATTTTCATAGTCCAGTCATGAATGAAATTTCAATAGATTTTCATAATTAATGCAGTTGAGATGGATTTGACCTCGACCCTGCTTAACATGCTATGGTCTCTGGCTCTCCCCCTCATTGCTGTAGCTACATTGTTATTACGAGTCCATCAACTGCAACGCTTAGAAAATATTTTGGGGGGTTTAAAAGCTGATGTCCTAATTATGTTGCAACAAGGACCACTTAGTGAAGCTGTAGGACACTTCTACAAGGAACTGAAGAGGAAAATGGAATCCGTGTGTGTGTGTGTGTGTGTGTGTGTGTGTGTGTGTGTGTGTGTGTGTGTGTGTGTGTGTGGGTGTGTGTGTGTCAGGCAGGTTTTAGCAGATTAATTATGTTTAATGTGTTGACTGTTTTACAGTGCACATGCCAAACTTAGTGGGATTTAACAACAGCTACTTCAAATGACCACTTGTCTTCTGCAGAGGGGTAAACATATGTGTAGTGTATTATTAAACCTGTTAGCATCGAGAGGAAAGACTTCATCTATGGGTATTTATGACACATTTGAAGTAGAAGAAATGTGTGCGCTTAAAATAAAAGTTGTGTGTGTGTGTGCCATATTGAACAAGACCCTGACGACCCGTGTTAGCAGCCCAGACTTTAACTCAGTGGGCTAATGCTGTGTGGAGTCACGTAGTCACACAGGGACATTTTAAACACGCACTGTAGAAGAATTAGGGCAAGGAATTGCAGCGACCTCACAATACGATATTATCATGATACGTACAGTGGGGCAAAAAAGTATTTAGTCAGAAACCAGTTGTGCAAGTGCTCCCACTTAAAAAGATGAGAGAGGCCTGTAATTTCCATCATAGGTACACTTCAACTATGACAGACAAAATGAGAGAAAGAAATCCAGAAAATCACATTGTAGTATTTTTTATTTATGACTATTAAATAATAGTATGACTTTATTTGCAAAATATGGTGGAAAATAAGTATTTGGTCACCTACAAACAAGCAAGATATCTGGCACTCACAGATATCTGGCACTCATTACCTGTATTAATGGTACCTGTTTGAACTTGTTATCAGTATAAAAGACACCTGTCCACAACCTCAAATAGTCACACTCCAAACTCCACTATGGCCAAGACCAAAGAGCTGTCAAAAGACACCAGAAACAAAATTGTAGACCTGCACCAGGCTGGGAAGACTGAATCTGCAATAGGTAAGCAGCTTGGTTTGAAGAAATCAACTGTGGGAGCAATTATTAGGAAATGGAAGACATACAAGACCACTGATATTCTCCCTCGATCTGGGGCTCCACGCAAGATCTCACCCTGTGGGGTCAAAATGATCACAAGAACGGTGAGCAAAAATCCCAGAACCACACGGGAGGACATAGTGAATGACCTGCAGAGAGCTGTGACCAAAGTTACAAAGCCTACCATCAGTAACACACTACGCCGCCAGGGACTCAAATCCTGCAGTGCCAGACGTGTCCCCCTGCTTAAGCCAGTACATGTCCAGGCCCGTCTGAAGTTTGCTAGAGAGCATTTGGATGATCCAGAAGAAGATTGGGAGAATGTCATATGGTCAGATGAAACCAAAATATAACGTTTTGGTAAAAACTCAACTCGTCGTGTTTGGAGGACAAAGAATGCTGAGTTGCATCCAAAGAACACCATACCTACTGTGAAGCACGGGGATGGAAACATCATGCTTTGGGGCTGTTTTTCTGCAAATGGACCAGGACGACTGATCAATGTAAAGGAAAGAATGAATGGGGCCATGTATCGTGAGATTTTGAGGGAAAACCTCCTTCCATCAGCAAGGACATTGAAGATGAAACGTGGCTGGGTCTTTCAGCATGACAATGATCCCAAACACACCGCCCGGGCAACAAAGGAGTGGCTTCGTAAGAAGCATTTCAAGGTCCTTAACGCCAGTCTCCAGATCTCAACCCCATAGAAAATCTTTGGAGGGAGTTGAAAGTCCGTGTTGCCCAGCAACAGCCCCAAAACATCACTGCTCTAGAGGAGATCTGCATGGAGGAGTGGGCCAAAATACCAGCAACAGTGTGTGAAAACCTTGTGAAGACTTACAGAAAACGTTTGACCTCTGTCATTGCCAACAAAGGGTATATAACAAAGTATTGAGATAAACTTTTGTTATTGACCAAATACTTATTTTCCACCATCATTTTTAAATAAATTAATTAAAAGTCCTACAATATGATTTTCTGGATTTTTTTTTCTAATTTTGTCTGTCATAGTTGAAGTGTACCTATGATGAAAATTACAGGCCTCTCTCATCTTTTTAAGTGGGAGAACTTGCACAATTGGTGGCTGACTAAATACTTTTTTGCCCCACTGTATGTGCCGATACGATATGTATTGCGATTATCACAATTCTATGTGTATTGCAATTTGATACTGCAATATTATTGTGATTTGATATTCCCAGCATATTTATTCCCAACATATCTGTCTGCTGCAGAGAGACAAGGGAGAGCATGAGAAAAGTCAGGGACATAAAAGTGCTGAAAACATGTTGGCTCACTATTTAAAAAGAAGATGGAGAACAAGCTATAGGATGAAAAATACTGGAGTTTGGTACGGGTACAGCTGACTAGCGCTAAACATTTTGTTTTTTACTAATCGATAGTAAAAAATCAATGTCATATTGTCCACAGATAATATAGCGATATGTTACTGTACCGATTTCCCCCCCCCCATCACTAGTAGGAATGGATGGTAGGTTAAATGGCTATTTTAGCGTGAGTGTGTGTGCCAGCAGCATTATCAGGGGTGCCAGGCTGGTAGTGCATTGATAAGGGCCGTGCGTGTGCATGACACTGCACAACGGTGGAAAAGGCACGCTTCCTTGGTGTGTGTTTTATGACTCAGGGGAATGGCTTGGCACACTCTGCAGTTAACGTTTGGCGTACGGCCATTTTCTTTCTGAGCTTTCTGATTCTCTACAGTACCCGTGACCTCACCCTGTACATGGTGTGTGTGTCCTGTAATCTATGCATCTATTTTGTGTTTAATGGTCATCTCTCTCTCTCTTTCTGCCCTTTGCTTCCCCTCTCTCTCTGCTGGGCCGTGGATCCAGGAGGAAGGAGAATCAGGTAAGTGCTTTAACATACCTACAGTACATCCTCCTGTGGTATAGTCCCAGTCGGTATTAGATGGAAAGTCCCAGCCAGAGTGTGAAAAACACCATGCCATTCGGGGATGGGGGGGGGGGACCTCTGCACTGAACATTTTTATGGGCCTAATAATAAAATGACCTTTTAATGTGGCATGAACACAGCTAGTAAAGATATTTCCATCTGACTGTCAAACAAATCCTTTCAAAAAGTAGGCTACCTGTGCATCCAGTCCAAAATAACCCCAGCATCCAAACTGTACTCCAGTGGCGGTCGGTGCCGTTTAAGATGAGGGAGGACCATTTTTTTGTCTATTACAGCATGTTGGATGACCGTTATTCATATTCCATTCACCCAGTTCAATATAACAGCGATAGGTTCAGTTAAGAACAAATTCTTATTTGAAATGACGGCCTACCAAAAGGCAAAAGGCCTCCTGCGGGAACAGGGGCTGGGATTAAAAATTAAAAATTAAAAGTAAAGGACAAAACACACATCACGACAACAGAGATAACACAGCAATACATAAAGAGAGACCAAAGACAACAACATAGCAAGGCAGCAACACATCACAACAAAGCATGGCAGCAACACAACATAACAACAACATGGTAGCAACACAACATGGTAGCAGCCCAAAACATGGTACAAACATTATTAGGCACAGATAGAGACAACAATACATCACGCAAAGCAGTAAGAGTGTCCATGACTGAGTCTTTGAATGAAGAGATTGAGATAAAACTGTCCAGCTTGAGTGTTTGTTGCAGCTCGTTCCAGCCACTAGCTGCAGCGAAATGAAAAGAGAAGCGACCCAGGGAAGTGTGTGCTTTGGGGACCTTTAACAGAACTGCAGAACAGGTGTTGTATGTGGAGGATGAGGGCTACAGTAGATATCTCAGATAGGGGGAGTGAGGTCTTGCATCGGGTATACAGAGATGACCAGTTTACATTGGAGTATGGAGTGCAGTGATGTGTCCTTTTAAGGAGCATTGGTGGCAAATCTGATGGCCGAATGGTAAAGAACATCTAGCCCCTCGAGAGCACCCTTACCTGACAATCTATAAATTACATTTCCGTAATTTAGCATGGGTAGGAGGGTCATCTGAATCAGGGTTAGTTTGGCAGCTGGGGTGAAAGAGGAGCGATTACGATAGAGGAAACCACGTCTAGATTTAACTTTAGCCTGCAGCTTTTATATGTGCTGAGAGAAGGACAGTGTACCACCTAGCCACACTCCCAAGTACTTGAATGAGATGATTACCTCAAGCTCTAAACCCTCAGAGGTGGTAATCACACCTGTGGGGAGAGGGGCATTCTTCTTACCAAACCAAATTACCTTTGTTTTGGAGGTGTTCAGAACAAGGTTAAGGGTAGATAAAGCTTGTTGGA
Organism: Oncorhynchus mykiss; assembly: GCF_013265735.2. Taxonomy (NCBI): domain Eukaryota; kingdom Metazoa; phylum Chordata; class Actinopteri; order Salmoniformes; family Salmonidae; genus Oncorhynchus; species Oncorhynchus mykiss. The sequence continues at coordinate 26,630,669 of NC_050570.1, forward strand.
CACTAAGAAAGCTTTGTTGTAGAGCATTTAACACAAAATCTGGGGAGGGGCTAGCTGAGTATAAGACTGTATCATCTGCATATAAATGGATGAGAGAGCTTCCTACTGCCTGAGCTATGTTGTTGATGTAAATTGAGAAGAGAATGGGGCCTAGGATCAAGTCTTGGGGTACTCCCTTGGTGACAGGCAGTGACTGAGACAGCAGATTTTCTGACTTTATACACTGTGTTCTTTAGGAGAGGTATTTCGCAAACCAGGCCAAAGACCCCTCAGAGACATCAATACTCCTTAGCCGGCCCACAAGAATGGAATGGTCTCCCGTATCAAAAGCCAAGTCAATAAAAATAGCAGCACAACATTGCTTAGAATCAAGGGCAATGGTGACATCATTGAGGACCTTTAAGGTTGCAGTGACACATCCATAACCTGAGCAGAAACCCGAGAGAATACTATAGACATCAAGAAAATGTTGACTAGTTTTTCCAACACTTTTGATAAACAGGGCAAAATTGAAATAGACCTGTAACAATTAGGATCAGCTTGATCTCCCCCTTAAATAAAGGACTAACCGTGGCTGCCTTCCAAGCAATGGGAACCTCCCCAGAGAGGAGAGACAGGTTAAAAAGGTCAGAGATAGGCTTGGCGATGATAGGGGCAACAACCTTAAAGAAGAAAGGGTCTAAACCATCTGACTCAGATGTTTTTTTGGGGTCAAGTTTAAGGAGATCCTTTAGCACCTCGGAGTCAGTGACTGCCTGTGGGGAGAAACTTTGTAGCGGGGGAGAGGAAAAAGAGGGAGAAGCATCGGAGATAGTCGCATTAGAAGGGGTGGGAGATGAGGAAATGTTGGACGGGCCAGGAGACATGGCAGAGTCAAATAGGAATCCTGACTTAATCCTGGCGATTAAGAGCTCAGCCATGTGCTTCTTGTCAGTAACAACCACATCATCAACATTAAGGGACATGGGAAGCTGTGAGTAGGAGGAGTGAGTAGGATTGCTCCATAAAGTAACTAACGTTGGCCTTCCGCATAGCCTGAGTGTACTTATTTCTCATTTGCCTGATCGAGAGCCAGTCAGCCTGAGTATGCGTGTGCTGAGCCTTTCGCCAAATGCAATTCTTGAGGTGGAGTAACTCTGCAAGATCACGGTCGAACCAGGGGCTGAACCTGTTTTTAATTCTAATTTTCTGAACATGTTTTTAATTCTAATTTGTTTGTTAGCAATACCACTGAAGATATGAAAAAAAGGTCTAAGCGTCTTCGACAGAGGGGATCAAGCTGATTCTATACCATTTTACAGAGGCCAGTTCATGAAGGAAGGCTTGCTCATTAAAGTTTCTTAGCAACGTCTATGATAAATCAGGACAGGTTGTTTCACTAAGCAGTGATTACGAACACAGTGATCACTAAGGTCATTACAGAAAACACCAGACTGATCAGGTGTCACGACTCCGACCAAAGGACACTCCCCTTCCCGTTCGGGTGGCGCTCGGCGGTCGTCGTCGCCGGCCTACTAGCTGCTACTGATTATTTCCTCCCCCTCCTTATGTGTTGATTGTGTGCACCTGTTTTGAGTTAGGTAGTAGGCTTTATTAGTCAGCCGGCCCGCAGGGTTCCTTGTGCGGGATTAATTATTGTGATCGTCTGTTTGGTGTACTTGTGTGCACGTCTATTGGGTTTTGTGGTTTCCCATTTTGTGGGTTTTTCCCTGGACAGTTTAAGTCCCCCTGTTTGGGGCATTTGTTTGTTCAGTACGCCCTGTGTTTTTGTGAGGGTTGGCTTATGTTCAGCGTTTATTCAGTGCATTAAAATAGCACTCCCCTGAACTCTCTGCTTCCTGCGCCTGACTCCTCACCCACTTCACTCAGACCGTTACAGAATCCCGCACCCGCCTGGAATGGAGTCAGCAGGAGCAACAGCCACTCCCCTCCCATCGATGGAAGAGAGGGTTCTACATCACACCACCGTTCTCCATCGGATCGGAACGGCGATGGATCTGGTGATGGAGAGAATGGACCGATGGGAGAGAAGCGGTCTCCTCTCTCCACCTTCGGCCCCCCTCTCTCCACCTTCGGCCCCCCCTCCTCAGGACTCCCCATCTCCCGACTCCAGCACCCTCCGTCTTACGCTTCCAAGGGTCTATGATGGAGCGGCAGCAGGGTGCCAGGGGTTCTTACTCCAGCTAGAACTGTACCTGGCCACCGTCAGACCTACTCCCTCGGGAGCGGAGAGGGTGAATGTCCTCATCTCCTGCCTCACGGGTCGTGCTCTGGAGTGGGCAAATGCAGTTTGGAACGGCCCAGACTCAGCGAAGGAGCACTACCCCGAGTTTTCTCGCCGTTTCCGCGCTGTGTTTGACCATCCTCCAGATGGCCGAGCGGCGGGAGAACGACTATTCCATCTCCGGCAGGAGAAAAGGAGCGCCCAGGATTACGCGTTGGAGTTCCGTACCTTGGCAGCAGGATCCGGGTGGAACGACAGGGCCCTTATCGACCACTACAGGTGTTGTCTCCGGGAGGACGTCCGCAGGGAGCTAGCGTGTCGGGACACCGCTCTTTCCTTGGATGAGCTAATTGACATGTCCATCCGACTGGACAATCTGCTGGCTGCCCGCGGGCGTTCGGAGAGGGTCCTGTGTGTTCCACCACCCAGCACCTCCACTCCTGTTACGATGGAGTTGGGAGGGGCTTTGCCGAGGGGTACCGGAGGAGGAGGCTCCCTCTGCACCAACTGTGGTCGGAGAGGACACACGGCCGATCGGTGCTGGGGGGGTCCGTCTGGGAGTCGAGATGGTAGGCGGAACATTTCTCGATCACCCCAGGTGAGTCAGCACCAAACTCACCCAGAACCCCCTGTTGGTCACATGTTTGTCTTGATTTTTTTCCTTAAATTTTTCCCCTCTTCCCAGCATAGGGCGCTAGTCGATTCAGGCGCAGCTGGGAACTTTATGGATCGCGGACTAGCTATTAAATTAGGTGTTCCGCTTGTGCCGATAGATTCTCCCTTTCCCGTGCACTCCCTAGATAGCCGGCCATTAGGGTCAGGGGTGGTCAGGGAGACCACAATCCCACTGGACATGGTAACGCAGGGGAACCATAGGGAGCGTATCAGTCTCTATATTATTGATTCGCCTGCGTTTCCAGTGGTGTTGGGGATTCCCTGGCTGGCCCGGCACAATCCTAAAATTTTGTGGAGACAGGGGGTTCTCAAGGGGTGGTCAGAGGAGTGTTCTGGAAGGTGTCTGGGAGTTTCCGTCGGTGCCACCTCGGTGGAAAGTCCAGATCAGGGTCCCACAGTGTGCATTCCCCCCGAGTATGCCGATTTGGCAATCGCTTTTAGTAAAAAGAAGGCGACTAAATTACCACCACATCGACCGGGAAGAGATTGTGCGATAGATCTCCAGGTAAACGCTGCTTTTCCCAAGAGTCACCATTGTCCCAAGAGGAGACGTTGGCTATGGAGACATATATCACGGAGTCTCTGGGACAGGGGTACATTCGGTCCTCCATTTCACCCGTCTCCTCGAGTTTCTTTTTTGTGAAGAAAAAGGAGGGAGGTTTGCGTCCTTGTATTGATTATAGAGGTCTAAATGCCATCACAGTGGGGTTCAGCTACCCACTACCTCTCATTGCTACGGCAGTGGAATCCTTTCAGGGAGCGCAGTTCTTCAGAAAATTGGATCTCAGGAGCGCGTATAGCCTGGTGCGTATTCGGAAGGGAGACGAGTGGAAAACCGCATTTAGTACCACATCGGGCCACTATGAGTACTGCGTCATGCCGTATGGGTTAAAAAATGCTCCAGCCATTTTTCAATCCTTTGTAGACGATATTCTCAGGGACCTGCACGGGCAGGGAGTGGTTGTTTATATCGATGACATTCTGATCTACTCAGCCACTCACGCCGCGCATGTGTCTCTGGTACGCAAGGTGCTTGGTAGACTGCTGGAGCATGACCTCATCGTCAAGGCTGAGAAGTGTGTGTTCTCCAAACGAGCCGTCTCCTTTCTGGGTTATCGCATTTCCACCTCGGGGGTGGAGATGGAGGGTGACCGCAGTAAGGCCGTGCGTAATTGGCCGACTCCAACCACGGTAAAAGAGGTGCAGCGGTTTTTGGGTTTTTCCAACTACTACCGGAGGTTTATCCGGGGTTTTGGCCAGGTAGCGGCTCCAATTACCTCACTGCTAAAGGGGGGCCCGGTGCGGTTGCAGTGGTCAGCAGAGGCGGACAGAGCTTTCAACAGGTTGAAGGTGCTGTTCACGGATGCACCCGTGTTGGCGCATCCGGACACCTCTCTAGCATTCATAGTGGAGGTGGACGCGTCCGAGGCTGGGGTGGGTGCCGTGCTATCACAGCGCTCGGGTACGCCACCAAAACTCCGCCCCTGCGCTTTCTTCTCGAGTAAGCTCAGCCCAGCGGAGTGTAACTATGATGTGGGGGACCGGGAGTTGTTAGCGGTGGTCAGGGCTCTGAAGGTGTGGAGACACTGGCTTGAGGGGGCTAAGCACCCCTTTCTCATCTGGACCGACCACCAAAATCTGGAGTATATTCGGGCAGCTAGGAGACTGAACCCGCGGCAGGCAAGGTAGGCCATGTTCTTCACCCGATTCCGGTTCACTTTATCATATAGACCAGGCTCCCAGAACGTGAAGGCGGACGCACTGTCCCGCTTTTACGACACGGAGGATAGGTCCACCGAACCTACTCCCATCCTTCCGGCCTCAAAGCTGATGGCACCGGTGGTGTGGGAGGTGGACTCGGACATCGAGCGGGCGTTACGGGCTGAACCAGCGCCTCCTCAGTGTCCGGCGGGGCGGAGGTACGTGCCGCTTGGTGTTCGGGACCAACTGATTCGGTGGGCTCACGTCCTACCCTCCTCGGGTCACCCTGGGGTGAGGAGGACAGTAGGGAGCCTTCGGGGGAGGTATTGGTGGCCTACCTTGGCTAGGGACGTTAAGGTTTATGTCTCCTCCTGTTCGGTATGCGCCCAGAGTAAGGCTCCTAGGCACCTTCCTAGAGGGAAGTTACAACCCCTCCCCGTTCCACAACGGCCATGGTCACATCTATCCGTAGATTTCCTGACCGACCTTCCCCTGTCTCAGGGCAACACCACGGTTCTGGTGATTGTGGATCGGTTCTCTAAGTCCTGCCGTCTCCTCCCGTTGCCCGGTATCCCAACAGCCCTACAGACTGCGGAGGCATTATTCACCCACGTCTTCCGGCACTACGGGGTGCCGGAGGACATCGTTTCTGATCGGGGTCCCCAGTTCACGTCCCGAGTATGGAGGGCGTTCATGGAGCGTCTGGGGATCTCGGTCAGCCTGACCTCCGGTTATCACCCTGAAAGTAATGGGCAGGTGGAGAGAGTAAACCAGGAGGTGGGTAGGTTTCTGCGGTCGTACTGCCAGGACCGGCCAGGGGAGTGGGCGAGATACATCCCCTGGGCGGAAATGGCCCAGAACTCATTACGCCACTCCTCTACTAATGTGTCCCCCTTTCAGTGTGTGTTGGGGTACCAGCCGGTCCTGGCACCGTGGCATCCGAGCCAGACCGAGGATCCTGCGGTGGAGGAATGGGTGCAGCGCTCCAAAGAAACCTGGAGGGCCGTCCAGGAATCCCTTCAACAGGCTAGTGGACGGCAGAAAAGGAGTGCTGACCGCCACCGCAGTGAGGCCCCCGTGTTTGTACCAGGGGACAGGGTCTGGCTCTCGACCCGAAACCTACCCCTCCGCGTGCCCTGCCGGAAGCTTGGGCCGCAGTGTGTAGGGCCGTTCAAAGTCCTGAGGATAATAAACGAGGTGTGTTATCGATTACAACTCCCTTCCTATTATCGTGTTAACCCCTCGTTTCATGTGTCTCTCCTCAGGCCGGTGGTAGCTGGTCCCCTACAGGACGGTGAGGTGCTGGAGGTCCCTCCTCCCCCTCTGGACATCGAGGGGTCCCCGGCGTATACGATACGGGCCATTCTGGACTCGAGACGCCGGGTGAGGGGCCTGCAGTACCTCGTGGACTGGGAGGGGTACGGTCCGGAGGAGAGGTGCTGGGTACCCACCAGGGACATTTTGGATCCGTCAATGTTGAGGGATTTCCATCGCCTCCATCCGGATCGCCCTGCGCCTCGTCCTCCGGGTCGACCTCGAGGCCGGTGTCGGCGCGCTGCGGGAGCCACGCGTCAAGGGGGGGGTACTGTCACGACTCCGACCGAAGGACACTCCCCTTCCCGTTCGGGTGGCGCTCGGCGGTCGTCGTCGCCGGCCTACTAGCTGCTACTGATTATTTCCTCCCCCTCCTTATGTGTTGATTGTGTGCACCTGTTTTGAGTTAGGTAGTAGGCTTTATTAGTCAGCCGGCCCGCAGGGTTCCTTGTGCGGGATTAATTATTGTGATCGTCTGTTTGGTGTACTTGTGTGCACGTCTATTGGGTTTTGTGGTTTCCCATTTTGTGGGTTTTTCCCTGGACAGTTTAAGTCCCCCTGTTTGGGGCATTTGTTTGTTCAGTACGCCCTGTGTTTTTGTGAGGGTTGGCTTATGTTCAGCGTTTATTCAGTGCATTAAAATAGCACTCCCCTGAACTCTCTGCTTCCTGCGCCTGACTCCTCACCCACTTCACTCAGACCGTTACATCAGGATTATTTGTGGGGATAACATCGAGGAGAGTAGCCTTTTCTGGGTGTTTGGAGTCATACCTTTTGGGATTTGTAATATTCTGAGAAAGAGTCCCATTGCTTTAGGACTTGGTCAGGTGGTTTAAGCATGTCCCAGTTTCAAATCAAATCAAATCCAATTTTAAATGTCACATACACATGGTTAGCAGATGTTAATGTGAGTGTAGCGAAATGCTTTTTCTTCTAGTTCCGACCGTGCAGTAATATCTAACAAGTAAACTAACAATTTCACAACATCTACCTTATACACACAAGTGTAAAGGAATGATTAAGAATATGTACATATAAATATATGGATGAGCGATGGCCAAACTGCGTAGGCAAGATGCAGTAGATGGTATAGAGTACAGTATATACAAATGAGATGAGTAATGTAAACATTATATAAAGTGGCATTGTTTAAGTGATTAGTGATACATTTATTACATCACTTTATTAATTATTAAAGTGGCTAGAGATGAGTCAGTATGTTGGCAGCAGCCACTCAATGTTAGTGATGGCTGTTTAACAGTCTGATGGCCTTGAGATAGAAGCTGTTTTTCAGTCTCTCGGTCCCAGCTTTGATGCACCTGTGCTGACCTTGCCTTCTGGATGAAAACGGGGTGAACAGGCAGTGGCTCAGGTCGTTGTTATCCTTGATGATCTTTTTGGCCTTCCTGGGACATCGGGTGGTGTAGGTGTCCTGGAGGGCAGGTAGTTTGCCCCCGGTGATGTGTTGTGCAGACCGCACTACCCTCTGGAGAGCCTTACGGTTGTGGGCGGAGCAGTTGCCATACCAGGCGGTGATACAGCCCGACAGGATGCTCTCGATTGTGCATCTGATAGTTTAGGTCACCTAGCAGGACAAATTAGGACTTACTGTAAGGGGCCAGGAGAGAATGTAGAGCAGGTACGGTACAGGCCGGTGCTGATGGAGGACGATAGCACCCAGCAACAGTCAATAAAGAACTACTTGAAGTTTAATGCTTAAAACCAGCAAATCAAATTGTTTAGGGACAGACTTGGTGGAGACAACTGAGCACTGAAGGTGATCCTTGGTAAAGATTGCCACTCCCCCACCTTTGGAAGATCTGTCTTGCCGAAAAAGTTATAACCAGAAAGGTTAACATCCGTGTTCAAAACACTCCTCCTTAACCACGTCTCAGTAATGACCAACACATCTGGATTGGAGCTGTGAACCCACACTTTCCATTGATCCATTTGAGGTAATAAGCTTCTAATGTTAACGTGCAGAAAACCCAGGCTTTTACGAGAGCAGAAATCAGTGAAGCAGATATCAGAGCACAAGTCAGAATTGGGGCTAGCAACAGTAGATGGGCCAGGGTGTGCATGTACATTTCCAGATATCATCAACAGTAATACAATCAGGTCACAGCATAGGACAGGGAGAGCTCTGCTATGCTGATTTATGACATCTGAATGTGCATCAGATGGCAACAATATCATATTATACAGCAGTTTAATCAGGTAACATGAACACAAAGCCCGAGAGAGGTGGTTAGAATAGGATGGGAGTCCAAAAGTCTATGTAACTAATAGAGAGTCCCGAGTGTGGGAAGAAACATAGTCTGTCCGATGATTGGGTAAATAAAGTCTGTGGTCAACAAAGCATGCAGGAGTCAAGAAGCAAATAGCAAAATGCACAAAAAAATATATATCTAACGACGTGCGGCTAGCCATTGTAAGTTCATAGTCATTCGCCCCAACAGTGCGTGTGTGCTGGAGGCAAGTGAAAGCTCAGGAGAGAGGGGGGAGTGTGGCAGAGGTACCTGTACCAGACATTTGGAGACAGGCCAGGGCAGACCGTGAACAGATCGCCAGGTGGAATCCAAGCAGCAGTGCAGCAGGCAATGGGAGTACAGTTGTGGCCAAAAGTTTTGAGAATGACACAATATTAATTTTCACAAAGTCTGCTGCCTCAGTTTGTATGATGACAATTTGTATATACTCCAGAATGTTATGAAGAGTGATCAGATGAATTGCAATAAATTGCAAAGTCCCTCTTTGCCATGCAAATGAACCGAACCCCAAAGAAACATTTCCACTGCATTTCAGCCCTGCCACAAAAGGATCAGCTGACATCATGTCAGTGATTCTCTCATTAACACAGGTGTTAGTGTTGACGAGGACAAGGCTGGAGATCCCTCTGTCATGCTGATTGAGTTTGAATAACAAACTGGAAGCTTCAAAAGGAGGGTGGTGCTCGGAATCATTGTTCATCCTCTGTCAACCATGGTTACCTGCAAGGAAACACGTGCCGTCATCATTGCTTTGCACAAAATGAGCTTCACAGGCAAGGATATTGCTGCCAGTAAGATTGCACCTAAATCAACCATTTATCGGATCATCAAGAACTTCAAGGAGAGCGGTTCAATTGTTGTGAAGAAGGCTTTAGGGTGCCCAAGAAAGTCCAGCAAGCGCCAGGACCGTCTCCTAAAGTTGATTCAGCTGCGGGATCGGGGCACCATCAGTACAGAGCTTGCTCAGGAATGGCAGCAGGCAGGTGTGAGTGCATCTGCACGCACACTGAGGCAAAGACTTTTGGAGGATGGCCAGGTGTCAAGAAGGGCAGCAAAGAAGCCACTTCTCTCCAGGAAAAACATCAGGGACAGGCTGATATTCTGCAAAAGGTACAGGGATTGGACTGCTGAGGACTGGGGTAAAGTTATTTTCTCTGATGAATCCTCTTTCCGAGTGATAACTAAGTGGCTCAGGGAACAAAACATCGATATTTTGGGTCCATGGCCAGGAAACTCCCCAGACCTTAATCCCATTGAGAATGTATGGTCAATCCTCAAGAGGCGGGTGAACAAACAAAACCCCACAAATTCTGACAAACTCCAGCATTGCATATGCAAGAATGGGCTGCCATCAGTCAGGATGTAGCCCAGAAGTTAATTGACAGCATGCCAGAGCGAATTGCAGAGGTCTTGAAAACTAATATTGACTCTTTGCATCAACTTCATGTAAATGTCAATAAAAGCCTTTGACACTTATGAAATGCTTGTAATTATACTTCAGTATTCCATAGTAACATCTGACAAAAATATCTAAAGACACTGAAGCAGCAAACTTTGGCTACGACTGTAGGTGTCACACCCACTTGGGAGAAGCTTTATTTATGGAGGCAGATTTCTGGTAGAAAATACCAGTGAATGGTCTTTGAACAGCAGCAGTTAGTTTATCTAACTCCAAATCTATCATTTTTGTAAAGAACATGTTGGAAAATGTGAGAGCTCACATGCAGCTGTGTTTTTGAGTATGTATCAGTCTGTTCAACAGTTTAGGCTACTGCAGGATACTCAAATGTTCCCTATACCCATCATGAGTTAACTACAACCTAGTTATAGGTGCACACAGATCGAGAGAAAAATTTGAGGTGACAGAAAGACAGTGACACATGACAGACAGTGACACGTTCACTACCGCCTTGCACACTCTTGCCTTCATCTAGCTGATCTAGGGTGTAATCATTAGCCCAACAGTTGCAAACCAGAGTTTCTATTGTCCAAATTCAGGTATGTTTTCACCTGTTTCGGTCCGTTTGGTTCCGTTTAAGAAACGTTTTTCAACAGAATCGGCAGAATTAATACATCCCTGATCACGCGTAAAACACAGTTCACTTTCATAGTAGCCACGTTCTATTCCTTCTCACATCTATGCACTCTCCTCCTCTCACTTTTTCCCTTCGCTTGTGGACTTCAATGCACAACACATCAGCTGTATGTGACCAGGCAAAAAAACATTTCCAAGCCAAGCCATATCATAACCGCCACACACAGCCTACATCGTTATCACCGTATTAGCTGAAGTAGCGTCATAGTCAACATAGCTAATAGAACTAACAAGTTAGTAAACCCGCTACAATCATGCAGTAATGTTACAGTGTACAGTCAGTAAGCCGTTTAGTACTTACACCAGTGGGCCCTGGTGGCAATACATTTGTAAAACCAAAAGCTTACCTTCTACTTGGAAGAGTTCCAGTTGCTTCACGCTCTCCGTAGCCGATGTGAGCAAGACCAACATTTACAAGGCTGCAGAGCCAGACGGACTACCAGGACGTGTCCTCAGAGCATGCGCAGACCAACTGGCAAGTGTCTTCACTGACATTTACACATCTGACACTCTGATCCTCAACACTGGGACCTCACAGGGGTGTGTTCTTAGTCCCCTCCTATACTCCCTGTTCACCCACGACTCCATGGCCAAACACTACTCCAACACCATCATTAAGTTTGCTGACGACACAACAGTGGTAGGCCTGATCACTGACAACGATGAGACAGCCAATAGGGAGGAAGTCAAAGAACTAGCAGTGTGGTGCCAGGACAACAACCTCTGAGCAAGACAAAGGAGCTGATCATGAACTACAGAAAAAGGTGGGCTAAACAGGACCCCATTAACATCAACGGGGCTGTCGTGGAGCAGGTCGAGAGTTTCAAGTTCCTGGTCCAAACATACCAAGACAGTCATGAAGAGGGCACGACAAAACCTTTTCCCTCTCAGGAGACTGAAAAGATTTGACATGGGTCCCCATATCCTCAAAAAGTTCTACAGCTGCACCATCGAGAGCATCCTGACCGGTTGCATCACCGCCTGATATGGCAACTGCTCGGCATCCGATTGTAAGGCGCTACAGAGGGTACTGCGTACGGCCCAGTACATCACTGGGGCCAAGCTTCCTGGCATCCAGGACCTATATACTAGGCGGTGTCAGAGGATGGCCCAAAAAATTGTCAAAGACTCCAGTCATCCAAGTCATAGACTGTTCTCTCTGCTAACACACGGCAAGCAGTGCCAGAGCGCCAACTCTAGGTCCAACAGGCCTGTTAACCACTTCTACCCCCAAGCCATAAGGCTGCTGAACAATTAATCAAATGGCTACCCGGACTATTTACATTGACACCCCACCCCCCCTGTTTTTATTCTGCTGCTACTCGCTATTTATTATCTATGCGTAGACACTTTACCCCTACCTACATGTAGAAATTACCTTGACTAACCTGTTCCCCCGCACATTGACTTGGTACCGGTACCCCGTGTATACAGCCTAGTTATTATTATTATTATTTTATTGTGTTACTTTTTATTTTATTTTTTACTTGAGTTATTTTGTAAATATTTTCTTAACTCTATTTCACAGTATTCAGCGCACAATTTTATTTGATAGTCATAGCCAGCTAGCTAACATAGCATCCCTCTGTTTGAGTAGGCTAAACTAGCTAGCTGCATTTGCGAAAGTGAATAAAAAGACAAAATCTCTCTCTATCTCTCTCTTGCTTCTCCTTAATTTTGGATGTATTTGTTCAAAACTGTTCAACTATTGTCTTTCTCTCTCTTTGAGTCAACTACTCACCACATTTTATGCACATTCTCTGATCCTTTGATTGGGTGGACAACCCGTCAGTTCATGCTGCAAGAGCTCTGATAGGTTGGAGGATGTCTTTCAGAAGTTGCAATAATTACTATGTTGGTCCATGGAAGGGGGTGAGAACCATGAGCCTCTTAAGTTTTGTATTGAAATCAATGTACCCAGAGGAGGACGGAAGCTAGCTGTCCTCCTGCTACACCATGGTTCTACCCTACTGAGTGCTGTTGAGGCTACTCTTATTTGCAATGATGGCCGTGGAACAGTGGGTCAACTGCCTGTTCAGGGGCAGAACGACAGATTTGTACCTTGTCAGCTCGGGGATTTGAACTTGCAACCTTGCGGTTACTAGTCCAATGCTCTAACCACTAGGCTACCCTGCCACCACACTAGGTTGCCCTGCACTGTAAGTCGTGTTTAAATCAATTATTTGGTGTCATGTGAATATATTTAGTATAGTTTTATCGGAAAAGGATACTTTTTTAAATGTTGAAAATATATATTTTTATGAAGTTCTCTGAGGAGGATGGCCCTCCCCTTCTTCCTCTGAGGAGGATGGCCCTCCCCTTCTTCCTCTGAGGAGCCTTCACTGGTGTACTCATGCCATTTAATAGACATCTGTTACAAAACACCAAGAAATTTGTCAAATGACATTCATCAGTTGCCATTGATTAGTCCTGCATTAACTGATGAGTCGTACTCACAAAGTGAGCTTTTTTGTTGCCTGAAAAGTCATAATACCTGAAATGGGGCTTAAACTGTCCCGGGTAAAATGGGATGGTCACCCTAACACACACGGTAAACTTACTAGACTAGTCTACAAAGTGTATTACCATGAACTTCTAATAGGCCTACCGGTGGACAGTGTGTAGTGGTAAAAAAAATAGGTGGGTAAAGTCTGATTGCCGGTCACGGTGAAAAAAGTCACTCTCCCTATGCTTTCAATGCATTTTTATGAAAAAGCTGGGTAAACAGCATTTACTTGCATTTCCCCTCCACTAGGCCTATACCACTGCCGGTAGCCTACCATTTCAGCCAAGGCTATGTTAAGCACATGAACAGATAGAATATGTAGCCTTCCTTCAATATAAGTTGAGTTGAATCAAAACATGTTTTACACCGTAGTGACACCATGAGTTGTCCCTAATGCTTTGAGTCTTCCCAGATCGTGTGACAATAAACACTACCTTTCTTTCTTTACATGAATGACATTTATGACAGTGTTATTTGTCATTGTTAAGCATTTAACAATTGAGTTACAACATTGAACTGAAACCCTGCATGAATCCTGGATCTTGGAGAACTCTGAAATTGCACTGTAAGTCGAACGATGCCTACGATACATTTCATGATGTTTCGCCGTGAAAACAGTTCTCATGGGCACACAAATCCGAAATAATGTAGGCCTATACCTCTGCAAAATCGAATGCTTGCAACCAAAAGAGTATAGGCCTACTGTCATTAACATAGACTTGTTGGATGGATTAGATGCACATTGGTGTCTAGCTGTAGGCTATTTGTCTGGTGATATTGTCAACCATCATCACCTGAGCCAGAAATGAAAACACATTTTGATATAAAAGAATAAAGCTAAATAACTGGTCTATTACTTCTGGTCATGGATGGCACAGAGACCATCAATACCCGCTCACACCTGAAAAACTAAGCAATGAGCACTCTAAACAGCTGACTAACAAAAGCAAACAATGATAAATCAACTGATAAATCTAACTCATTGTAATAAAAGCTATTCTTTTTTATTTTATCATGGACGAATAGCAAACTAATTATAAATAAGAGGACGATCAAAGTTAAATCTATGCATAAAGGAGCTCAGATGAGCTCCGAATTCAGCACTATTGAGTGGACAGCGCCTCCACATAGAAATAGATGGTTTAAACCATGACAGAGATGTGGGGGTGTTTGTTTCATTGGAAGCGTTTATTCTGATTCTCGAACTGATCTGAGCTTAATTGAATACTGCTGAATAAAGGTTTAGAAACTGAACTCCAAACCTTCTGAAGCAGACCATAGAAAGTAGGTTGTTTTTGTGTGCCTTCTGCTCTATGGTAACACTGTAACAGTCTCATTAGATGTAGATTCTAAAAGCACACTAATTAACAGCCTCATTAAGGCTGGAGCTGCTCTCCTGCAGAGACAGAGGAAAACACACACACACACACACACACACACACAAACCCTTAATGTGTTTGTGATGTGACTGATTTTATCAGGACATTTGAAGGAGAAATGCTAAATGACATAGAAATGTGTGACGGGATTTGAACACAGGTCATCTGCCTACCTCAAGACTTTGTTAGCCAAGGCAAGTCTATTTATGTCTCAATAAAGGTTACTCATCATGTGAGTGTGGTTCATTAAACCACCCTAACTTGCCTGTGGGACTGTTCTCATGGGAAACAAGCCAGCTTTCTCACCTCCTCCTCCCCCTTTCTTTCCGTTTACATCCCCCTTTCTTTCCGTTTCCATCCCCCTTTCTCTGGAATCTCTGTTCTCCTGATTCGAATATGCAGATGCATTACTTTAACGAAGGGAGGGGACCACCTCACACAGGTTTAACAACCAATCAGAGATGGGGACAGCTGTCCAATGACATTGAGTGTCTGTATTCCTAGCACCACAAAGATAGACACTGAATGATAGTCACTGATTGGCCAGAGGGTCCACTCACCTGATCTCCCAGGTGTGGACCAGTCCCTCATCAGAGAGGAAGAATGAGGGCTTCTCAAGTGGCTCAGCGTTCTAAGGCACTGCATTACAGTGCTAGAGATGTCACTACAGACCCAGGTTCAATCCCTGACTGTATCACAACTGGCCATGATCAGGAGTCCCATAGGGCAGTGCACAATTGGCCCAGTGTCATCTGGGTTAGGGGAGGGCTTGGCCCAGGAGTCATTGTGGCTGGATGGGCACTTGCAGTTGTCAATTGAATTGTGCTTCCTCCAACACATTGGTGCTTCTGGGTTAAGCAGACAGTTGTTAAAGAACTGCAACTCCTGAGCCTGTTGGGGAGTTGCAATGATGAGACAAGATCAAAAATGGGGTAAAAAAAAGAGGAAGAATGAGAACCAGAGATACCTTTTAATTCCTTCCCCACTGCACCGTCTCTCTGTCCCACAGTCACATAACACAGACAAAATAAAAGACTGTAGGCCTTGAAAAGCCCCAGAGGATCGATGTCTGTGCTCCCATGTAGATTCACGCGTGCACGCACTCATACACACTCTCTCACACACTGGTTTGAGCAATGGCTGGAGCCTGGGAACAGGATGTGTGTTATTTCATGCTCTATAGTTGTGATTGATCAGAGGATGAAGTGATTAGTGGAGGAATCTTTCATGCTGTGCTCTCTTCTTCTTTTTCTATTCTCTCTACTTCATGGAACTAATGAGCAAGGTTATGACTTTGTCCTTGGATGTGTGTGTGTGTGTGTGTGTGTGTGTGTGTGTGTGTGTGTCTGCCTATGTGTCCGTGTGTGTGTGTGTGTCACAAATGTATCATGCCTATAGGGAGAACTGGTGCATGTGCCCACTTTTTAAATGTAATTTCTTTAAATAAAGTTTTGTTGTTGTTTCTCTATAATACTACTAGCCACCTAGCAATTTTATGAAGTTGGCTTTATCCCAGATAGGTTCCCAACCTCATAACTAGATACCAAGAAGCCATTTCAGGCTGTCAATCAAGTTAGAGTAGCTACATTGTCTAACTACAGGTATCTGCCAAAATAAAGGAAACACCAACATAAAGTGTCTTGGGCCACCATGGGCCACCATGAGCCAGAACAACTTCAATGCGCCTTGGCATTGATTCTACAAGAGTCTGGAACTCTATAGGAGGTATGTGACACCATTCTTCCATAATCTAGTGTTTTGTTGATGGTGGTGGAAAACGCTGTCTCAGGCGTCACTCCAGATTCTCCCCTAAGTGTTTAATTGGGTTGAGATCTGCTAACTGACACCGCCATGGTTTACATCATTTTCATGCTCATCAAACCATTCAGTGATCACTCGTACCCTGTGGATGAGGGCATTGTCATCTTATAGGGCATAGCCATGGTAGCCAAAATAATGGCTATCATGGTCCAAACACACCAAGACAGTCGTGAAGAGGGCACGACAAAGCCTATTCCCCCTCAGGAGACTGAAAAGATTTGGCATGGGTCCTCAGATTCTCAAAAGGTTCTACAGCTGCACCATCGAGAGCATCCTGACTGGTTGCATCACCGCCTGGTATGGCAACTGCTCGGCCTCTGACCGAAAGGCACTACATAGGGTAGTGTGTATGGCCCAGTACATCCCTGGGGCCAAGCTTCCTGCCATCCAGGACCTCTACACCAGGCGGTGTCAGAGGATGGCCCTAAAAATTGTCAAAGACTCCAGCTACCTAAGTCATAGACTGTTCTCTCTGCTGCTGCATGGCAAGCGGTACCAGAGCGCCAAGTCAAGGTCCAAAAGCCTTAACAGCTTCTACCCCCAAGCCATAAGACTCCTGAACAGCTAATCAAAGGGCTACTTAGAACCCTCTTTTACGCTGCTGCTACTCTCTGTTTATTATCTATGCATACCGTAGTCACTTTAATTCTACCTACATGCACATATTACCTCAATTACCTCGACTAACAGGTGCCCCCGCACATTGACTCTCTACTGGTACTCCCTGTATATAGTCTCACTATTGTTATTTTACTGCTGCTGTTTAATTATTTGTTACTTTTCTTTTAAATTTTTTTAAACTTATCTATGTTTTACTTAAGACTTTTTATTTGTTTCTTTTGGGATTGTAAGTAAGCATTTCACTGTAACACCTGTTGCATTCGGTGAATGTGAGAAACAAAATTTGATTTGATTTATATATATATATTTATATATACGTGTATACACACTACCGTTCAAAAGTTTGGGGTCACTTAGACATTTCCTTGTTTTTGAAAGAAAAGCACATTTTCTGTCAATTTTTTAAAAATTTGTTTTAATTTTTTTAATTTCACCTTTATTTAACCAGGTAGGCTAGTTGAGAACAAGTTCTCATTTGCAACTGAGACCTGGCCAAGATAAAGCAAAGCAGTGTGACACAGACAACAACACAGAGTTACACATGGAGTAAACAATAAACAAGCCAATAACACAAAAACACAAAAAATAAAGTCTATATACAGTGTGTGCAAAAGGCAATAAATTGGCCATAGAAGCGAATAATTACAATTTAGCAGATTAACACTGGAGTGATAAATGAGCAGATGATGATGTGCAAGTAGAGATACTGGTGTGCAAAAGAGCAGAAAAGTAAATAAAATAAAAACAGTATGGGGATGAGGTAGGTAGATTGGGTGAGCTATTTACAGATGGACTATGTACAGCTGCAGCGATCGGTTAGTTGCTCAGATAGTTGATGTTTAAAGTTGGTGAGGGGAATAAAAGTCTCCAGCTTCAGCGATTTTTGCAATTCGTTCCAGTCACTGGCAGCAGAGAACTGGAAGGAAAGGCGGCCAAATTAGGTGTTGGCTTTGGGCATGATCAGTGAGATATACCTGCTAGAACGTGTGCTACGGGTGCGTGTTGTTATAGTGACCAGTGAACTGAGATAAGGCGGAGCTTTACCTAGCATAGACTTATAGATGACCTGGAGCCAGTGGGTCTGGCGACGAATATGTAGCGAGGGCCAGCCGACTAGAGCATACAGGTCGCAGTGGTGGGTGGTATAAGGTGATTTGGTAACAAAACGGATGGCACTGTGATAGACTGCATCCAGTTTTGTGAGTAGAGTGCTGGAAGCTATTTTGTAGATGACAAGTCGAGGATCGGTAGGATAGTCAGTTTTACTAGGGTAAGTTTGGCGGCGTGAGTGAAGGAGGCTTTGTTGCGAAATAGAAAGCCAATTCTAGATTTGATTTTGGATCGGAGATGTTTAATATGAGTCTGGAAGGAGAGTTTACAGTCTAGTCAGACACCTAGGTATTTATACATATTCTAGGTCAGAACCGTCCAGGGTGGTGATGCTAGTCGGGTGGACGGGTGCTGGCAGCGAACGGTTGAAAAGCATGCATTTGGATTTACTAGCTTTTAAGAGCAGTTGGAGGCCACGGAAGGAGTGTTGTATGGCATTGAAGCGCGTTTGGAGGTTAGTTAGCACAGTGTCCAAGGAAAGGCCAGAAGTATATAGAATGGTGTCGTCTGCGTAGAGGTGGATCAGGGAATCGCCCGCAGCAAGAGCGACATCATTGATATATGCAGAGAAAAGAGTCGGCCCAAGAATTGAACCCATAGAGACTGCCAGAGTTCCGGACAACATGCCCTCCGATTTGACACACTGAACTCTGTCTGCAATGTAGTTGGTGAACCAGGCGAGGCAGTCATTAGAAAAACCAAGGCTATTGAGTCTGCTGATAAGAATACGGTGATTGACAGAGTCGAAAGCCTTGGCCAGGTCGATGAAGATGGCTGCACAATACTGTCTTTTATTGATGGCGGTTATGATATCGTTTAGTACCTTGAGCGTGGCTGAGGTGCACCTGTCACCGGCTCGGAAGCCGGATTGCACAGCGGAGAAGGTACGGTGGGATTCTAAATGGTCAGTGATCTGTTTATTAACTTGGCTTTCGAAAACGTTAGATAGGCAGGGCAGGATGGATATAGGTCTGTAACAGTTTGGCTCTAGGGTGTCACCCCCTTTGAAGAGGTGGATGACTGCGGCAGCTTTCCAATCTTTAGGGATCTCGGACGATACGAAAGAGAAGTTGAACAGGCTGGTAATAGGGGTTGCAACAATGGCGGCGGATAGTTTTAGAAAGAGAGGGTACAGATTGTTTTGCCCAGCTGATTTGTACGGGTCCAGGTTTTGCAGCTCATTCAGAACATCTGTTGTCTGGATTTGGGTGAAAGAGAAGCTGGGGAGGCTTGGGCGAGTAGCCTTTAGCCGTACCCTCATCCTACTCCTCCTCTGTTCCTCGGGTGATGTGGAAGTAAACCCAGGCCCTGCGTGTCCCCAGGCATCCTCATTTGTTGTCTTCTGTGATAGAAAAAACCTTGGTTTCATGCATGTCAACATCAGAAGCCTCCTGCCTAAGTTTGTTTTACTCACTGCTTTAGCACACTCCGCCAACCCTGATGTCCTTGCCGTGTCTGAATCCTGGCTTAGGAAGGCCACCAACAATTCTGAGATTTCCATACCCAACTACAACATTTTCCATCAAGATAGAACTGCCAAAGGGGGAGGAGTTGCAATCTACTGCAGAGATAGCCTGCAAAGTTTGAACTTCAAATTTTAAAAATGAACCTCTCCAGAAATAAGTCTCTCACTGTTTCCGCCTGCTATCGACCCCCATCCGCTCCCATCACTCCAGACCTGACTGCCCTCGACCAGCACAAAAACATCCTGTGGCGGACTGCAATAGCATCGAATAGTCCCCACGATATGCAACAGTTCAGGGAAGTCAGGAACCAATACACGCAGTCAGTAAAGGCTAGCTTTTTCAAGCAGAAAATGGCATCCTGTAACTCCAAAATGTTTTGGGACACTATAAAGTCCATGGAGAACAAGAGCACCTCCTCCCAGCTGCCCACTGCACTGAGGCTAGGTAACACGGTCACCACTGATACATCCATGATAATCAAAAATTTCAATAAGCATTTCTCAACGGCTGGCCATGCCTTCCTCCTGGCTACTCCAACCCCGGCCAACAGCTCCGCCTCCGCCTCCCTAAAATGGCGATGAATGGGCAGAGAGGGTCGGTTAACTACACACAGAGCCTGAGTTCGCGGCTGGGGCAGACAGATAAACAAAAAAAATACAAATAAACAGAATGAAGTACCATGTTTAATGGGCAGTCCAGCGTTCATCAGCTATTAAAATAACATCAAATTGATCAGAAATACAGTGTAGACATTGTTAATGTTGTAAAATTACTATTGGAGATGGAAACGGCTAATTTTTTATGGAATATCTACATAGGCGTACAGAGGCCCATTATCAGCAACCATCACTCTGTGTTCCAATGGCACGTTGTGTTAGCTAATCCAAGTTCATCATTTTAAAACGAAATTAGAAAACCCTTTTGCAATTATGTTAACACAGCTGAAAGCTGTTGTTGTAGTGAGGTGCGTACTGGCGGCAGAGAAGTCAGGCGCAGGAGAGCGAAAACTGATTTACAACGGTGTCATTTAATATCCATAAACCACCGTCAACAGAACAATACAATAAATGGGTCAAACAAAACCCGGTAAATACCAGCATACCGTTGCATAAGCACTACAAGAAACAATTACCGACCAGGACATGGGGGGGAACAGAGGGTTAAAAACACAACATGTAATTGATGGAATTGGAACCAGGTGTGATGGAAGACCAGACAAAACCAATGGAAAATGAAAAGTAGATCAGCAATGGCTAGAAGGTCAGTGACTTTGACTGCCGAACGTCTCCCGAACAAGGACAGGGACCAACTTTCTTCTAAAACTTGTCTATTCTTGTTCAGAGAAATTAAGGCTATTCCATGAGAGAAATTGCTAAGCAACTGAAGATCTCGCACAACACTGTGTACTACTCCCTTCACAGAACAGCGCAAACTGGCTCTAACCAAAATAGAAAGAGGAATGGGAGGCCCTGGTGCACAACTGAGCAAGAGTACAAGTACATTAGAGTGTCTAGTTTGGGAAACAGATGCCTCACAAGTCCTCAACTAGCAGATACATTAAATAGTACCCGCAAACACCAGTCTCAACGTCAACACTGAAGAGGCGACTCCGGGATGCTGGCCTTCTAGGCAGAGTTGCAAAGAAAAATACATATCTCAGACTGGCCAATAAAAAGAAAAGATTAAGACGGGCAAATAACACAGACACTGGACAGAGGAAGATTGGAAAAAAGTGTTATGGACAGACAATGTTTGAGGTGTTCAGATCACAAAGAACAACATTTGTGAGACGCAGAAAAAATTTAAAGATGCTGGAGTGCTTGACGCCATCTGTCAAGCATGGTGGAGGCAATGTGATGGTCTTGGGGTGCTTTGGTGGTGGTAAAGAGGGAGATTTGTACAGGGTAAAAGGGATCTTGAAGAAGGAAGGTTATCACTCCATTTTGCAACGCCATGCCATACCCTGTGGACGGCGTTTAATTGGAGCCAATTTCCTCCTACAACAGGACAATGACCCAAAGCAAGGCTCCAAACTATGCAAGAACTATTTAGGGAAGAAGCAGTCAACTGGTATTATGTCTATAATGGAGTGGCCAGCACAGTCTCCGGCTCTCAACCCTATTGAGCTGTTGTGGGAGCAGCTTAACTGTATGGTACGTAAGAAGTGCCCATCATGTCAATCCAACTTGTGGAAGGTGCTTCAGGAAGCATGTGGTGAAATCTCTTCAGATTACCTCAACAAATTGAGAACTAGAATGCCAATGGTCTGCAAGGCTGTAATTGCTCCAAATTGAGGATTATTTGACTAAATAAAAGAAGGACACAATTATTTCAATAAAAATCATTATTTATGACCATGTCAACTTCTTGACTATATTTCCTATTCATTTTGCAACTCATTTCATGTATGTTTTCATGGAACACAAGGACATTTCTAAGTGACAACATTTTGTTTAGGGACTCCAAAAGGCTAGGGCTCTGACTGCATGTGTGGGTACACAGACGCGCCAGGCAGTGCGGCCCCTCATGAAAAGTTCAGATTTTGTTGTGTCCCCCACCCCCATCAAAGTTACCCAACCCAGGGTTTCTCAAACTCGTCCCTGGGCCCCCCCACCCCTCCCATGTTTAGTTTTTTTACCCTAGCACTACACAGCTGATTCAAATAATCAATGCTTGATAATGAGTTGGTAGTGCGAGGGGTAAAACCAAAGCGTACACCCAGGGGGGGCCCGAGAACCGAGTTTGGGAAACCCTGGCCAAGGCTACAGCTCAGGGGGATAGTACATGTGAGTGCGTGTGTGGTTGTGTTTTGATAGTGTATTTGCTGTATGATCATTATGAAGCATCAATGTGTGTCATGAGGAAAGCCCAGTCTCACTATGCAAACAAACACAACCTCCAGAGATTACTGTTTCCCCACAATGTAAACACACACCCACACACACGTAAGCACGCTCACCCAAACCCAATCCAGTTGGAGTTCCATTGTCTTTCTCTGTGTGCATCTGTACTCTGTAAATATATTTACCTTTGTTTGTATGCAGTGTGTGTGTGTGTGTGTGTGTGTGTGTGTGTGTGTGTGTGTGTGTGTGTGTGTGTGTGTGTGTGTGTGTGTGTCAGTATGTTTATTGACTTATTTTCTGCAGCAGAATCAATCGCAGCAGAGATTGGGCTGCAGATTAATTTTATGCAAATGTATGCTAATGACTATGACACAGAACTCTACCGCATCAGTTCTATGCAAATCATGTTTGCTAAACAGGCAACTTGGCAGGAGACCCCATTTCCCAACAACCCCCTCTCTCGCCCTTGTTCCACAATCCTCCATTCTCTTCCCATTCTCACTCCCTTTCTCTCCCCTCCTCCCTTCACAGTTCCTTCAGTCCCCCACTCTCTCCTCCATTTCCGTACACCCCCTACTTCCCCTCCCCATCCAACCAAGCCCTCTATACTTTCTTCTTTCCTCTTTTCATACATTTTCCCTCCTTTTCCCCTTTTCTTCCCAATTCCTCTCTCCACCCCCTCTTCCCCCTGGCTCGCCTCTCTATCCCTACCCCCTCTCTCATTTCCATCTCTCCACACTCTCCCCCCTCAACCACACCTTCTCCCTAACCATTCTTTCTAATCCTACCTCATCTTCCCTTCTTTCCCCCCTTTTCCTCTCCTCTCCCTTTACCTCCTCTCATCATTAACACAGATTCGACCCTCTCATTCTCTACCGTACCCCCTTTCAACCGTTCTCTCCCTTTCTCCCTGACCTTCCTGCTTAAATCTACCCCCTCAAATGATCCTCTCCCCCTCCCCTCTCCTGCTCCTCTCCTCCTCTCTGTAAGTGGAGTAATGGAGCTTAAGGAAAACATTGTCAAAGTGCCTGGAAAGCAGAAATAGGGAATCAGGCAGCTAAATAACCACACACACACACCCTCACATTTGGTTTTCTAATAGCAGGTTAACAGATGAGAGGAGAGATGGTGACAGGAAAGAAGAGATGAATAATCTGTTTAGTGCCTGACACAATGGCAGCCAAGGTTATGTGTGTGTAGAGGTAGAGACACTTTCTGGAGGAATTCTGAAGGAGTCACATCTGCTGTATTCTTTTGGTGGTATGGAGGAGCAAGAAAGAGACTGGATAGGACAGAAATGAGTTGAGAGGAGGAAAGGAGAGGGTTTTCGCTCTTCTCTTCTCCATGCTCTAATCGTCTTTTCCAGAAGAGACTGGATCGTCACATGTAGCACTCACCTTCAAAGGAGCGGGGAGATATGTGTGTGAGAGAAAGAAGGAGTCCATGATCAGTTCAGTATCTCTAATAGCAGCCTTTGCTGAGCCTTTCCCACTATGGCCCATGCGGGAATCAAACCCACAACCCTGGTGTTGCTAGCACATTGGTCTAACCCACAGAGCTATTATAGACAGAGTAGTCGAGGGCTATTTACATAGTAGGGTTTGAAGTTTATATAGTTATAAAGTTTGACGGTGCAGTATTTATTAAATGTATAATTTATCGCTCTCCTGTGCCTATTTCTGTCCAGTAACCCCTTAGACACACCTGTGCGTCAATCTAAATTACATAACATAAAAATACCATCAAAATCTGTTAATTTAAACTAGAGATATCTGCATCTCCAACCACAGCATCCGTCAGTGTCGCACTTCCGCATCTGCAGTGAAAACTGGCAGAGCTAATTGGTGTTTGTCAGACCGTGAAGTATCCCGAAAAAGGGCCTTCTCAGTAAACGTCCGTAGTGTCCGAACCATTTGACCTACAAACTATTTGGGGAGACTTGCACGAACATGTTGGTGTTCTCAATTTAGCTTTTTAACCCCCACAAATGTCAGGAGACTTGTCTGAAGTTTGTACTGTTGATGTGCCAACTTCTGTTTGGAGTGTCCGAACAATTTGGGTTACAAACTAAAGGGAGGCAAGATTCTCATGAACATGATGGTGTACTCCGTTTTTCTCTATGACCACCAAAAGTGTCAAGGACCTCGTCTGAAGGTAACCGTTTTTGAAAAACAAATGGAAGTATGAAGGTAGTTTTGTGCCTACTCCCCAAAAAAGGCATTAAATATGTTTTTTAAAAAGATATAAGAACAAGTCAAAAGTTTGGACACACCTACTCATTCAAGGGATTTCTTTATTTGTACTATTTTCTACATTGTAGAATCATAGTGAAGACATCAAAACTATGAAATAACACATATGGAATCATGGACCAAAAAAAGTGTTAATGTAACGGCCGTTGGTGGGAGAACAAGGTGAGGACCAAGGTGCAGCGTGGTAAGTGTTCATCCTTTTAATAAACTGAACTGAACACTAAATTCAAAGTAACAAAAGAGAACAACCGAAACAGCTCGGTCAGGTGCAAAACACACTAAACAGAAAACTACCCACAAACCCATGTGGGCAAGAGCTACCTAAGTATGGTTCTCAATCAGAGACACCGACAGACAGGTGTCCCTGATTGACAATCATACCCGGCCAAAAACAAGGAAATACAAAAACATAGAAAAAATTACATTGAAAGCCCACCCTAGTCACACCCTGGCCTAACCAAAATAGAGAATAAAAAGCATCTCTATGGCCAGGGCGTGACAGTACCCCCCCCCCCCAAAGGTGCGGACTCCGGCTGCCAAACCCCAAGTCTTGGCCCACTTAGGTGGACTGAAGTCCCTCGTAGAGGTCGCCACTGGACTGAGGGGCGCCTCTGGACTGAGGGGAATCAATGAATGAATGAAAGGCGACTCTGGCAGCTCTGGAGTGAAAGGCGACTCTGGCAGCTCCGGAGTGAAAGGCGACTCTGGCAGCTCCGGACAGGCGGGAGGCTCTGGCAGCACCGGACAGGCAGGAGACTCTGGCAGCTCCGGACAGGAGGGAGACTGGCAGCTCCGGGCTGGAGGGAGACTCTGGCAGCTCCGGGCTTGAGGGAGACTCTGGCAGTTCCGGGCTGGAGGGAGACTCTGGCAGCTCCGGGCTGGAGGGAGAGTCTGGCAGCTCCGGGCTGGAGGGAGACTCTGGCAGCTCTGGGCTGGAGGGAGACGCTGGAGGAAGGAGACGGAGAGACAGCCTGGTCCTTGGAGGAGGCACAGGATAGACCGGGCCATGGAGGCGCACTGGAAGTCTCGAACTAAGGGCCTGCACAAACCGTCCTGGCTGGATGGTGATTCTAGCCCGGCATATGCGGGGAGCAGGCACAGGACGCACTGGGCTGTGCAGACACACGGGAGACACAGTGCGCAGCGCCGGCGCAGGATATCCTGGCTCGAGGAGATGCACTGGAGGTCTGGAGAGCAGGGCTGGCACCATCCGTCCTGGCTGGATCGTCACCCTAGCCCGGCAGATGCGGAGAGCTGGGATGTAGCGCACCGGGCTAAGAACGCGTACTGGAGACATCGTGCGCTCCACCGCATAACACGGTGCCTGACCAGTATGATCCCCTCCATGGTAAGCACGTCTTGGAGAGCTGTAGAGCCGAGCTGGCACAGGACGTGCAGCGCTAGGGAGGCACACAGGAGGCTTGGTGCGTGGGGCTGGCACAGTCTTCACTAGACGGCTAGCACGCACCTCAGGACGAGTATGGAGAGCTGACTCAGGTGACATCAAATCCCGGACACGCTCCGTCGGGTGGATGTTGTGCCTCATGCACCAACACAGCAACTCCCTCATTACTCTCTCCTCCAATCTCCCCATTAACTACTTCACTGTCTCTGCTTCGCTCCCTTCGCTCACCTCCAATTCCGCCCTGACCGGCTCTGGTTCCATCCTTGGCTCCTTACGATAAGCGCGGGGAGTTAGCTCAGGTCTGACTCCTGACTCTGCCACACTCCCCGTGTGCCCCCCCCAAGAAATGTTTGGGGCTGCCTCTCGGGCTTCCTTGCCAGCCGTGTTCCCTCGTATCGCTGGTTCCCTTTTCCTGCTACTTCCGCTCTCCTGGCTGCCTCCACCTGTTCCCATGGGAGGCGATCCCCTCCAGCCAGGATCTCCTCCCATGTGTAGGATCCCTTGCCGTTCAATATGTCCTCCCATGTCCATTCCTCCTTTTCACCACACCTGCTTGGTCCTTTGGTGGTGGGTAGTTCTGAAATGGCCGTTGGTGGGAGAACAAGGTGAGGACCAAGGTGCAGCGTGGTAAGTGTTCATCCTTTTAATAAACTGAACTGAACACTAAATACAAAGTAACAAAAGAGAACAACCGAAACAGCTCCGTCAGGTGCAAAACACACTAAACAGAAAATAACTACCCACAAAACCCATGTGGGCAAGAGCTACCCACAAAACCCATGTGGACAGACAGGTGTCCCTGATTGAGAATCATACCCGGCCAAAAACAAAGAAATACAAAAACATAGAAAAAAGAACATAGAAAGCCCACCCTAGTCACACCCCGGCCTAACCAAAATAGATAATAAAAAGCCTCTCTATGGCCAGGGCGTGACAGTATATTTTATATTTGAGATTCTTCAAAGTAGCCACCCTTTGGCTTGATGACAACTTTGCACACTCTTGGCCACCATATAGCTATAAAGTTAGACCACCATATAGCTAATTAGATAGCTATATGGTGGTATTCAAACTGAGGTTAATCACTAAATATAAACATACATTTTGATTAGCTAGGTAGCTACTGTTAGCTTGCTTGTCCAAAGTCCAGTACCTAGCCTCTGTT
This sequence comes from Oncorhynchus mykiss, assembly GCF_013265735.2. Classification (NCBI taxonomy): domain Eukaryota; kingdom Metazoa; phylum Chordata; class Actinopteri; order Salmoniformes; family Salmonidae; genus Oncorhynchus; species Oncorhynchus mykiss. The sequence continues at coordinate 26,657,516 of NC_050570.1, forward strand.
GCGAACTAAGAACAGTCAGTGGAAAGCTAGTTAGCTATCGAACAGGCAAAGAAAGGTAGCAAGCTATATTTGGTTATAGAAGGTGTTTACCCAAATTACCTCAGCCATTAGGTAGCTAGCCAACTAGCAAGCTATCTGGAGCCAGACAACAACAGTTGACCTAGGCACAGAAGCTTGCTAACGTTAGCTTGCTCACATCAAAATGCCAGTCCTACATTTTCCCACAAAACATAGCTAGTCAGCTAGCTACATCAGTTCAAAACTAACTCCAAGCTTTGGGCAAATGTTCATGCTTCTATCTTACAATGCATGCAATGGGCTTTTGCAACACTAGTTTCTAGCTTTTCCATAGTCCAAGCTATGGTAAGCGCTAGCCACATTTCAATATCAGACAGGACACAACTCAAACTGTAGCTGTAGAAATAAAAATGCTTGCTACACGTAGCTAGCTATGTTAAACCCCCAATGCACATGTAAACAGCACCTCAGTTGTGCACTACAGTGTACAAATGCATGCTTTCTAGCTTCTGAAAAACTCAGCAGTTTTGAACAACCAGAATAAATTCCAGTACGCTCCTTCTCCTGTCTTCGTGACATTTTAATCCAAATGTGTGCTGATCACCAGTGCCAAACTAACAACCCTGCCATCTTGATTGTATTTACAGCTCTGAACTGGATGCTGGACTTGCCCATATGTTGGATATTTGTCAACAACTCTGGCGTGCACGGCCATTCATACAACCCAATGATATATGTCAGTGAAGGCTGCTGAGGGGAGGACGGCTCATAATAGTGGTTGGGATGGCGTGAATGGAATGGGATCAAACACCTTTGACTTTTTCCACATTTTGGTACGTTACAGCCTTATTCTAAAATCCATTCAATAATTGTTTACTCTAATCAATCAACACACAATAACCCCTAATGACAAAGCAAAAACAGGTGCATCCTGTTTCTATTGATGATCCTTGAGATGTTTCTATAACTTGATTTGAGTCCACCTGTGGTAAATTCAATTGATTGGACATGATTTGGAAAGGCACACACCTGTCTATATAAGGTCCTACAGTTGACAATGTATGTCAGAGCAAAAACCATGAGGTCAATGGAATTGTCTGTAGAGCTAAGAGACAGGATTGTATCAACGTACTGATCTGGGGAAGGGTACTAAAACATATCTGCAGCATTGAAGATGCCCAAGAACACAGTCTTCCATCATTCTTAAATGGAAGAAGACTCTTCCTAGAGCTGGCCGCCCAGCCAAACTGAGCAATCGGGGGAGAAGGGCCTTGGTCAGAGAGGTGACCAAGAACCCATGGTCACTCTGACAGAGCTCCAGAGTTCATCTGTGGAGATGGGAGAACCTTCCAGAAGGACAACCATCTCTGCAGCACTCCACCAATCAAGCCTTTATGGTAGAGTGAATAGACGGAAGCCACTCCTCAGTAAAAAGCACATGATAGCCCGCTTGGAGTTTATGAAAAGACACCTAAATGATCATCACTGCCAAAGGTGCTTTAACAAAGTACTGAGTAAAGGATCTGAATACTTGTGATATATCAGTTTTTAATTTTAAAACATTTGCAAAAATTTCTAAAACCCTTTTTTTTGTCACTAAACTATAAACTATTTAATACATTTTTGAATAAGGCAGTAACCTTACAATATATATATATATATATATATATATATATATATATATATATATATATATTGCATATAATATATATAATTTTATATATATAATTTTAAGAGCAGGACACTGTAAAGTGCATTATTCCTCCTTTTTCAGCGTCCGACCAATGCCTACTTCTCACTTAACTTAGTTTTTTGTCATTAATAAGTGTAGGCGTGAGATTCCACAGACATTTCAAGTGGGGAGAGTGTGATAGATAAGGGTGGACATGGAGGGGTTCGATTCTTGGCTCGACGCGTATAACATGACCTGACATGAATTGGAATGTAAAGATAAAGATGTTTTATTATCATATAGGCTATCACTAGAATCATAACTTCACGACAGAATTATGCACTGAGCATGGTAAACATTAAGAACACCTGCTCTTTCAATTACATAGACTGACCAGGTGAATGGGACTCCCAATAAGTAAATGAGAGAGAGAGAGAGAGAGAGAGAGAGAGAGAGAGAGAGAGAGAGAGAGAGAGAGAGAGAGAGAGAGAGAGACACACACCTCTCAACTCTTTGAGAAATACGGAAATGTTGGGTGTTTCCCAAGTTGCATCTTATTTCCTATGGGCCCTGGTGAAAAGTAGTCCACTATAAAGGGACTATAAAGGGAATAGGGTGCTATGTGGGACACACCTCTCTGGCCTCCAGATGAGGCAGTGTTCAGGAGGATCTACTATTAGATTACATTGGTTGTCAGAAGGCTGTATGATATCATAACCCGTGTTGAGCTCTTCACCCTCCTACACCCATGATCTGAGGGCTGGCGACAAAACACATTTACTTTCTCAAGTGGCCTCGAGCACTGCACTGGAAAAGGACACATACACACACCATGTGAAACACCTTCAAAGGACCGTGTCAGTCAAATGTTTCCATTTTCTTTGGAGGTTGGGTTGCAGCCAGCAAACAATAGAAACATCAAAAAGGCTGAAACTCAACGGCCAATCAGACTGGAGTGTGAGGAATATCACTACCTGCTTGCTAATCAAACTGAGCTGAATGACCTTTTCCACATCATTTACAGCTGTCACTCAACCCAGATACACAAACAGAGACATGCATCCTCCCTTACATGGTTGCTATGATACTGCTGATGAATGCATCCTGTGTTTGAGCTTTTGTGTACAAAACCGACAGCAACTGAAAGCAGAAGACAGTGTCTTGTGTGTGTTCGTATCTGAGAGGCAATCCTCTCAGGCCTTCTCCAGATCCTTCTTTCTTTATCCGATCTCTCTCTCTCTCTCTCTCTCTCTCTCTCTCTCTCTCTCTCTGGCTGATCCAGACCTAGCAGCTAGTAACAGAGGTTAATCTTAGACAGACCCAGCAGTTAAAGACAAATACCCCCCCACCCCCCCACACACACACACACACACACACACACACACACACACACAGAGAGAGCCTGGCAGGTAAACCTTGAAAGACGGCTGGCTGTGGTGCTCCGTACAGACGAGGGGATCCAGAGGCTGGCAGACAGTCAGCCCACGCATCCTGGACTAGTGTGTGTGAGTCTGTGTCCAGCCAGCCCATCTCTCGCTCTTGTCATCCCATTCCACCTCTCTAGCTCTACCCTTTTCCTGTGTGTCCCGTAGAGCTGGATCAGTGGCTGGTGAATGAAGCCAGGCCTCAGCATGTCTACAGTCTAAATCAAACAGATGAGGAAGGGCCCTCAGCATCTAACCATCTAACACACACAGCCCAGGGCTCACAGCACAGGCAGGAGAAAACATCACAGCTATTAATGACAGGATATCCTTTCCCCCCGACCACAACAAAAGCACCAGTTGTTGCTGTGTCTCACTGAGTTAGCATTTTAGCAGACAGTCTCAGATGCTGGGGTGATATTGCTGACTAGAGAGTATCTGACAAGGAGAGGGATGGTGTTTAGCTAACAGGGTGGATTTCTCTGACACACACACATAAACAAACACGCACGCACACACTCGCGCACACACTGCCGGCCATGTCTGCAAATAATGCAGTTTAGCTGAGAGCCACATCAAAAACCCACCCCGTTAGCTGAACACAATCCCTTTCCTTGTCTATGAACATTTGAATGTCTTGTCCGTGGAATGGCCACACCTTGAAGGCCAGTTCCTCTGTAGGTTTCTTCTACAGGGTTCCTGCCTTCTCTAGGGAGCTTTTCGCAGCCACTGTGCTTCTACAGTACATACTGTATGCAGTGCTTGCTCTTGGCGTTCTAGGCTCGGTATCTGAATAGCACTTTGTGGCAACTGCTGACGTAAAAATGGCTTTCTGAAACACATTTGATTGATTGATCAAACAACAGAGACACCATAAAAGGCCTGATAGATATGAAGTGTGTGAGTCGTGTGCTGCTGGAGCCGTTTCATCTACATGATGGATTTATGATGTCCAGTCAGACTTCGACACAGACGGACAGTCATAAGGACTGTGTGAGTTCGGTGCAGGGTTGGGGTCAATCCATTTCTCTACTCACTCAGTTCCCTCAATCGTTCACTGTCTGAATTGACCATTTGAAAACGGAACTGATCCCAACAACATTGTCCGACGTCAGATGGCACACTTCCCTCTTTCCCATCGTGGTGGAGAGGAAGAGGGGGGAGAGGAGGAGGAGGGAGGGAGGAGAAGAGGTAGGAGAAGTTTACAGGAGCTCCGTTCTGAATCAAGATTGTGAGTCACCACGGATCTGAGTATCGCGACCTCTCTCTGACAGTTTCTCTTTTTTCTCTCGCTCTCTCTCTCTCTCTCGCTCTCTCTCTCTGACAGTTTCTCTTTTCTCTCTCTCTCTCTCTCTCTCTCTCTCTCTCTCTCTGACAGTTTCTCTTTTCTCTCTCTCTCTTACCATCTCTCTTTCTCTCTCCCTCTCCTTCTCTCTCAATTCAATTAAATTCAAGGGGCTTTATTGGCATGGGAAACACGTTAGCATTGCCAAAGCAAGTGAAGTAGATAATAAACAAAAGTGAAATAAACAATCAAAATTAACAGTAAACATTACACTCACAGATGTTCCAAAAGAGTAAAGACATTTCAAATGTTATATTATGCCTACATACAGTGTTGTAACGATGTGCAAGTGGTTCAAGTACAAAAGGGAAAATAAATAAACATAAATATGGGTTGTATTTACAATGGTGTTTGTTCTTCACTAGTTTCCCTTGCTCTCTCTCTGTAACAGTGCAGTTCAGTGACAGCTATATGAGTGACTGCTGTTAAGTGTCACAGTGACATTATGTCAAACACAGATGTCACACTCCTGCTGCGCTGTTATTGAATGACTGATGGCTTCTTTCCTCTGACACACTGTGACACACACTATCTCTCTGACACTGCACTGCCGGGTTGATTCTTTGACAGTGCAACAATGCAAACAGCTACTGCTGACAATGTTAGTATTGACAATGTTAAATTACTGACCATGTTAGTATTGATACGGTATTAAAATGACAATGTTTCAAAAGCACCTCTGCGCTCTCTTCCCTTCCCACACATGGCGGTCCATAGCTCGGAATCTCGTCTCTCTCACTCTCTCTCCTCCGTCTTTTCCCGCCTCTCTTAGAAAGGTCAGCTCCCGTCAGAGTGTCAGGAGGAGTTTATTCATCAGAACATTCCAGGGAACATCGCTGTGGGAACCTGTCTCTCTCTCTCTCTCTCTCTCTCTCTCTCTCTCAGAGCTCTTTCTCTCTTTCTGAGCTCTCTCTCTCTCTCAGAGCTCTCTCGCTGAGCTCTCTCTCACAGAGCTCTCGCTCTCAGATAGTTTAAGAAGTATTTTTGTAGTGGGTCTGAGGAGTTCTCAGACCCACTATGACTCTAACATCTGACTCAGTGTTGTTGCCAGGTTGTTACCAGGTTGTTGCCAGGTTGCTACCAGGTTGTTACCAGTTTGTTACCAGTTTGTTACCAGGTTGTTGCCAGGTTGTTGCTAGGTTGTTACCAGGTTGCTACCAGGCTGCTACCAGGCTGCTACCAGGTTGTTACCAGGCTGTTAACAGTTTGTTACCAGGTTGTTGCCAGGTTGTTGCCAGGTTGTTACCAGGCTGTTACCAGTTTTGTTTACCAGGTTGTTACCAAGTTGTTGCCAGGTTGTTACCAGGTTGCTACCAGGCTGCTACCAGGCTGCTACCAGGTTGTTACCAGGCTGTTAACAGTTTTTTTACCAGGTTGTTACCAGGTTGTTGCCAGGTTGTTACCAGGTTGCTACCAGGCTATTACCAGCTCCTTGGATTTAGCCTCTGTAAACTTCATCCCTCCCTCTCACTCACCCCACATCTCAGCCCTGCGTCACGCCCCCATCCTGGGTATCCCCTCTCCCTGATTCACCTCCTTCCCATCCAACCATCCATGTACAATCTATACTCCTTCAGTCCCCTCTACGCACCATCCACCACCCCCACGGGTCCTCTCATTCCAATTCTCTCTATCACTCTATCAGTCTCTTTATTTCTCTCCCTCTGGTCTGTCTATTTTCTCTCCCTCTGGTCTGTCTATTTTCTCTCCCTCTGGTCTCTCTTTCTCTCCCTCTGGTCTGTCTAATTTCTATCCCTCTGGTCTCTCTTTCTCTCCCTCTGGTCTCTCTTTCTCTCCCTCTGGTCTGTCTAATTTCTATCCCTCTGGTCTGTCTAATTTCTATCCCTCTGGTCTCTCTTTCTCTCCGTCTGGTCTGTCTATTTTCTATCCCTCTGGTCTCTCTTTCTCTCCCTATGGTCTGTCTATTTTCTCTCCCTCTGGTCTGTCTAATTTCTATCCCTCTGGTCTCTCTTTCTCTACCTCTGGTCTCTCTATTTTCTATCCCTCTGGTCTCTCTATTTTCTATCCCTCTGGTCTGTCTAATTTCTATCCCTCTGGTCTGTCTAATTTCCATCCCTCTGGTCTCTCTTTCTCTCCATCTGGTCTCTCTTTCTCTACCTCTGGTCTCTCTATTTTCTATCCCTCTGGTCTCTCTCTTTTCCATCCCTCTGGTCTCTCTCTCATTTCTCTACCTCTGGTCTCTCTCTCGTTTCTCTACGTCTGGTCTCTCTCTTTCTCTTCATCTGGTCTCTCTCTCTTTCTCTCGCATTAGTCGCTCTTTCAGGCCCTCAAATGTTTCTGTTTCTCTGCCAGCATTGTGTGTCAGGTGAGGAAGAGATATATGTGATTTTTCTCTAATCAAACTGATCATATCTTTTTTCAGTCTTCAGGCTTTATTATCTGATCTACGGCATCTTCTTCGATGTGCTGGATGCAAATTAATTCTCCAGACATCATGAGGGCGAGAGAGGGAGTGAAAGAGAGAGAGAAAGAGAGAGAGAGAATCTCGGCCAAATAACTGCCTCTCTTTTCATAGACTATTTAAAATCATTTTACCTTCAACCAAAGGTCTGCCCTCATGTCTCTCTTTTCATAGGCTATTTAAAACCCTTTTACCTTCAACCAACCCCCCCCTCTCTCTCTCTCCCTCTCTCTCTCTCTCTCTCTCTCTCTCTCTCTCTCCCCTCTTTTATCCTCACAGAGATATGAGGCTTTGAACTCCCTGAAGGAAGAGGAAAACGAGGGGAAATCAAACAGCCGTGTCCGCACGCCCTCAGATGCTTGTTAGAGCCGATTGGTGTCTGTACGCATTTGTCAGGTCAGACTGTGTGTGTGTGTGTGTGTGTGTGTGTGTGTGTGTGTGTGTGTGTGTGTGTGTGTGTGTGTGTGTGTATGGAGGGGAGATCACAGCTAATTTAAGGCACT